>NW_027414372.1:0-252742 GCF_964106895.1 Numenius arquata
ACTACAAGAAGATCCTGTAAAAACAGAGAGGATCTGAGTGCAAGAAGCCTGGCTTCAAGACCTGGGAACGTATGGATGCAGGGAAGAAATCCCAGTCCCTGAAAACGGATGCCTAGAGAAGAGAGCCGCTCACGTAGCTGGAGACACAACACAAAGAGAGGACCTTGCAGAAACGTCTGAGATGGAAGCCCGATCCGTGCTTTAAGATGGTTATGCAAGAAAAGAAGCGCCCATCGGGCACGATGCTGATGAGTACACACCTTCGAGACCCTAACGGTGATGTGCGCCATGCCCCTTGAGCGCACAGAGCAACGAGGACATCAAGACCTGAGGAAAGTCTAAGATACAGGAGACAGACCACACAAAACACACAACAGACACCGGCAGGAACTGCCCTGCCCGGCACACGCCAGCTTTGTGCTGAAATGAAATCCGTTCCCTTTACCTAGCCAAAGGGGACTGCTCCAGGACAGCCCCCTGCCCCGCTCCGACTTTAAAACCCCTCCCTGCAGCTCCCAACCTTGTCCCTTCCCTCCCTCAAACAAACAATCACCAGCGCCAAACCCTCAACTTAGCTTTCAGAAGGCCAGGGGCCTGAAGCCGTCCTCCACAAGAAAAACCACAGCCAGCCAACGGGATCAATCCTGCAGTCCCTAGGCTCCTACACATCATCTGGAAAAAAAACAAGGAAAGAAGGAACAATGCATTCCACACAAAACAGTGAGCACCACAAAGGTCAACATGGACCTTGCACACAACATCCCCCTTCCTCACATACGCCATGACATTCTGCTCACCTGCTCCGCACGGAGTCCAGAGTTGGGCTCATCAGCAGTCACTGCTCGTGGTGCCTAAGAAACCAAGGGACACAAAAATACCATTGAACGTGCAAGAAATCTCCAGCCCCAGGCGCCTCCTCTCTACTACCCGGCTCATCTCAGATGCTCATCCGCTTCCAAAGGCAGCCCGCGCAGCGCCTGCAAAACCAGAGAGAAAAACTTCACTGAGCTGCCACCTAATACTTTGCTATTAGACGCCAACCCCGCCCACAACAGCCTCACCAGCTCGAACCGCTCGTCAGCGTGCGGCGTCACCCCTCCGAGCCCGTCTGCGGCACCTGCAAAAACACAAGCAAAATGACACGTGCTGAGATACTGCCCGAAACCGCAGCCTGTGCGTACCGGTTCCCATCTCCTGCCCCTTTACCTTGACAGCTAAAGGGCCCATCCTCCGTGCAAGTCTGGGTTGCCAGCCTCAGGCTTGCACACCACCCGTCAAACCCAAATAACAGGGGTCGCTTGGAACTCCACCAGCAAAAGACCTCCTGGAAACAAAAGGATACTTCAGCCCAGCAATCGCTGCTCACCTTGCTCGAGTCAGCCCTGGTGCCCGTATCCCACGTCGCACCTTGATTCAAAGCTTCAAATTAAAAAAAAATACCATGAAGTAGTCAGAGCCATCAGACACATCTTCCTTCCAATACCACACACGGACGCACCTTCTGGCGGCACTCTGCTCAGGTCTCCTACATTGCCCTGCGCAGCTTGTTCCTCTGCATCTGAAGCAACAATACTGAAGAAGTCACCTGGACTCAGAGCAATACCTTCATAATTCCAAAGCTCTTGTTCCCATTTACAAATATCATATAGAGTCCAACTACAGGCTGCCATTAAAAAAAAAAAAAAAAAATCAAAACAATAAAACCCAGAAATCCAGGCCCCAGACAAAGCAACCTTAACTTTGAGATGTAATCTGCTTCGCTACCACTGAACAGCCCCTCCCACAGAGCTCTGCTCTTCCCCATAAAACAATAATGAAAAAATTGTCCACAGAACCCACTGATGTCTGCTCGATCTGAGATGACAGTACCACCTTTGCCTCAACAGTCTGGGCAGATCCACATATTAACCACAGACTCTTACCGCTGTTCCTCCTACTCCTGACTCTGCACCCCTGGTCAGGGCGGCTCCAAGCCAAACACACACAAGGACAGACCGACACTACACACAACACGAAGAACAACACACCTCAAAGGTGAGAGAAAACTCTCAGCCAGAATAATGACACTTGGCTGGAAGATGTCATCAGGCAAGAAGAACATGATGATGACATGAGGATGTTCTAGGGAAACCCCAGAAAGCGAGTACAACGTAATGACCCAGGACAAGAAGTGACTCTCGAAATAGAGACGAAGTGTATGTGGGAAGTCTGGCTTCAAGACCTAAGAACGTAAGGATGCGAGGATGAAGCTGCATCCCCCAGAAACAGGCGACTGAAAAGCAGAGCTGCTCAGGAAGACAGGAATAACGCTGCAAAAGAGGACCATCCAGAATCTTCTGTGATATGAGACCAATCCACACATTAAGTTTGGAACACAAGAAAAGCAGCATCCAACTGGCGCTATGCCGATGAGTACAGGCGTTGAAGACTCTAGGGATGGTTCCTGAGATGCACGCGATGCCCCTTGAGAGTAAAGAGGGCATCGAGATCTGAGGAAGCTCTAAAACACCGAAGACAGAGCATACAAACTATACAGTAACAAACGCAGGCTGGAACCGCCCTGGCCAGGCACAACCTAGCTTCTTGCTGAAAAGTAACCCGCTCCCTTAACTTGCCCAAAGGGGACCACAGCTGTCAATGCTCTCCCGTACGCTAACTTCAAAATCCCTCCCTGCAACTCCCAACGTTGTCCCCTCCTCCCAGCCCCTCCCCAGCCCTGGTCCCTCAACTTAGATCAAAGAGGACTGGGGGTCTTAAATTCCCCATTAAAAAAAAAAAACCAAAAAACAAAAAACACAAACCCAAAAACCAACAACCAACCACATCAGCTATCTGGGACCCTCCTGCAGTCACCGGGTTGATCTTCATCATCTACAACTAAAAAAAAAAACAAAACCCTGAAACAAGAACTGCAAGAAGTATCAGAGAATTCAATGCCAACGTCTTCCACAACTTCCACTAGCTCAAAAGTACAATAGGATTCTGCTCACCTGCTCATTCTGGAGTCAGAAGCTGTGGCCATCGCTGCTTGAGATACCAAGAAACAAAACTGCTGTCGCACGTGTGAGAAGTCTGGCCCCACACTCCTCCTCGCACCTGCCCCAGCTCACCTCTAATGCTCATCAACTTCCAAAGGCAGCTCACAGAGAACCTGCAAAACCACAAGGTAAATACTTTGCCAAGCTGCCATATCATACTTCACCATTAGACACCAACATGGCCCACAACAGCCTCACCTTCTCGGCCCGCTCGCGGGCATGAGGCTTCGCTTCCCTGAGCCTGCGTGAGGCATCTGAAAAATACAAAGCAAAAGGCACATGCTGAGGTACTGCCAGAAATCTCAGCCAGTCACTAGCTCTTCCCGTCTCCCACTCCCTTGCCTTGGCCACTCGCCCACCTGCCCTCTGTAATTTTGAGCTACAACTTTAAGGCTCGCGCACCAACCGTACAAGAGACCAAAGGACACTTAGAACTTCACCCAAGAGACCAAAGGACACTTAGAACTTCACCCGCAATACAATGTAGGCTCTTATAGTTGTTCCACCTACCGCTGACTCTACACCCCCGGGGCAGGGCAGCTCCACGCCAAACACACCCCTGTGCAGCCCAACACCACACAACACAGTAGACAATGCGACTTCAAGATCAGACAACATTCCGCACAAGAAGAATGACTTCCAGACCGGAGGAGCCCTCAAGGCAAGAAGACCCTAGGGGCAGCAACGCTGATGCAAGGAGGCTCTACGGTGATGCCGTAAGAGAACCAAATGGAATGTACCACTACAAGAAGATCCTGTAAAAACAGAGAGGATCTGAGTGCAAGAAGCCTGGCTTCAAGACCTGGGAACGTATGGATGCAGGGAAGAAATCCCAGTCCCTGAAAACGGATGCCTAGAGAAGAGAGCCGCTCACGTAGCTGGAGACACAACACAAAGAGAGGACCTTGCAGAAACGTCTGAGATGGAAGCCCGATCCGTGCTTTAAGATGGTTATGCAAGAAAAGAAGCGCCCATCGGGCACGATGCTGATGAGTACACACCTTCGAGACCCTAACGGTGATGTGCGCCATGCCCCTTGAGCGCACAGAGCAACGAGGACATCAAGACCTGAGGAAAGTCTAAGATACAGGAGACAGACCACACAAAACACACAACAGACACCGGCAGGAACTGCCCTGCCCGGCACACGCCAGCTTTGTGCTGAAATGAAATCCGTTCCCTTTACCTAGCCAAAGGGGACTGCTCCAGGACAGCCCCCTGCCCCGCTCCGACTTTAAAACCCCTCCCTGCAGCTCCCAACCTTGTCCCTTCCCTCCCTCAAACAAACAATCACCAGCGCCAAACCCTCAACTTAGCTTTCAGAAGGCCAGGGGCCTGAAGCCGTCCTCCACAAGAAAAACCACAGCCAGCCAACGGGATCAATCCTGCAGTCCCTAGGCTCCTACACATCATCTGGAAAAAAAACAAGGAAAGAAGGAACAATGCATTCCACACAAAACAGTGAGCACCACAAAGGTCAACATGGACCTTGCACACAACATCCCCCTTCCTCACATACGCCATGACATTCTGCTCACCTGCTCCGCACGGAGTCCAGAGTTGGGCTCATCAGCAGTCACTGCTCGTGGTGCCTAAGAAACCAAGGGACACAAAAATACCATTGAACGTGCAAGAAATCTCCAGCCCCAGGCGCCTCCTCTCTACTACCCGGCTCATCTCAGATGCTCATCCGCTTCCAAAGGCAGCCCGCGCAGCGCCTGCAAAACCAGAGAGAAAAACTTCACTGAGCTGCCACCTAATACTTTGCTATTAGACGCCAACCCCGCCCACAACAGCCTCACCAGCTCGAACCGCTCGTCAGCGTGCGGCGTCACCCCTCCGAGCCCGTCTGCGGCACCTGCAAAAACACAAGCAAAATGACACGTGCTGAGATACTGCCCGAAACCGCAGCCTGTGCGTACCGGTTCCCATCTCCTGCCCCTTTACCTTGACAGCTAAAGGGCCCATCCTCCGTGCAAGTCTGGGTTGCCAGCCTCAGGCTTGCACACCACCCGTCAAACCCAAATAACAGGGGTCGCTTGGAACTCCACCAGCAAAAGACCTCCTGGAAACAAAAGGATACTTCAGCCCAGCAATCGCTGCTCACCTTGCTCGAGTCAGCCCTGGTGCCCGTATCCCACGTCGCACCTTGATTCAAAGCTTCAAATTAAAAAAAAATACCATGAAGTAGTCAGAGCCATCAGACACATCTTCCTTCCAATACCACACACGGACGCACCTTCTGGCGGCACTCTGCTCAGGTCTCCTACATTGCCCTGCGCAGCTTGTTCCTCTGCATCTGAAGCAACAATACTGAAGAAGTCACCTGGACTCAGAGCAATACCTTCATAATTCCAAAGCTCTTGTTCCCATTTACAAATATCATATAGAGTCCAACTACAGGCTGCCATTAAAAAAAAAAAAAAAAAATCAAAACAATAAAACCCAGAAATCCAGGCCCCAGACAAAGCAACCTTAACTTTGAGATGTAATCTGCTTCGCTACCACTGAACAGCCCCTCCCACAGAGCTCTGCTCTTCCCCATAAAACAATAATGAAAAAATTGTCCACAGAACCCACTGATGTCTGCTCGATCTGAGATGACAGTACCACCTTTGCCTCAACAGTCTGGGCAGATCCACATATTAACCACAGACTCTTACCGCTGTTCCTCCTACTCCTGACTCTGCACCCCTGGTCAGGGCGGCTCCAAGCCAAACACACACAAGGACAGACCGACACTACACACAACACGAAGAACAACACACCTCAAAGGTGAGAGAAAACTCTCAGCCAGAATAATGACACTTGGCTGGAAGATGTCATCAGGCAAGAAGAACATGATGATGACATGAGGATGTTCTAGGGAAACCCCAGAAAGCGAGTACAACGTAATGACCCAGGACAAGAAGTGACTCTCGAAATAGAGACGAAGTGTATGTGGGAAGTCTGGCTTCAAGACCTAAGAACGTAAGGATGCGAGGATGAAGCTGCATCCCCCAGAAACAGGCGACTGAAAAGCAGAGCTGCTCAGGAAGACAGGAATAACGCTGCAAAAGAGGACCATCCAGAATCTTCTGTGATATGAGACCAATCCACACATTAAGTTTGGAACACAAGAAAAGCAGCATCCAACTGGCGCTATGCCGATGAGTACAGGCGTTGAAGACTCTAGGGATGGTTCCTGAGATGCACGCGATGCCCCTTGAGAGTAAAGAGGGCATCGAGATCTGAGGAAGCTCTAAAACACCGAAGACAGAGCATACAAACTATACAGTAACAAACGCAGGCTGGAACCGCCCTGGCCAGGCACAACCTAGCTTCTTGCTGAAAAGTAACCCGCTCCCTTAACTTGCCCAAAGGGGACCACAGCTGTCAATGCTCTCCCGTACGCTAACTTCAAAATCCCTCCCTGCAACTCCCAACGTTGTCCCCTCCTCCCAGCCCCTCCCCAGCCCTGGTCCCTCAACTTAGATCAAAGAGGACTGGGGGTCTTAAATTCCCCATTAAAAAAAAAAAACCAAAAAACAAAAAACACAAACCCAAAAACCAACAACCAACCACATCAGCTATCTGGGACCCTCCTGCAGTCACCGGGTTGATCTTCATCATCTACAACTAAAAAAAAAAACAAAACCCTGAAACAAGAACTGCAAGAAGTATCAGAGAATTCAATGCCAACGTCTTCCACAACTTCCACTAGCTCAAAAGTACAATAGGATTCTGCTCACCTGCTCATTCTGGAGTCAGAAGCTGTGGCCATCGCTGCTTGAGATACCAAGAAACAAAACTGCTGTCGCACGTGTGAGAAGTCTGGCCCCACACTCCTCCTCGCACCTGCCCCAGCTCACCTCTAATGCTCATCAACTTCCAAAGGCAGCTCACAGAGAACCTGCAAAACCACAAGGTAAATACTTTGCCAAGCTGCCATATCATACTTCACCATTAGACACCAACATGGCCCACAACAGCCTCACCTTCTCGGCCCGCTCGCGGGCATGAGGCTTCGCTTCCCTGAGCCTGCGTGAGGCATCTGAAAAATACAAAGCAAAAGGCACATGCTGAGGTACTGCCAGAAATCTCAGCCAGTCACTAGCTCTTCCCGTCTCCCACTCCCTTGCCTTGGCCACTCGCCCACCTGCCCTCTGTAATTTTGAGCTACAACTTTAAGGCTCGCGCACCAACCGTACAAGAGACCAAAGGACACTTAGAACTTCACCCAAGAGACCAAAGGACACTTAGAACTTCACCCGCAATACAATGTAGGCTCTTATAGTTGTTCCACCTACCGCTGACTCTACACCCCCGGGGCAGGGCAGCTCCACGCCAAACACACCCCTGTGCAGCCCAACACCACACAACACAGTAGACAATGCGACTTCAAGATCAGACAACATTCCGCACAAGAAGAATGACTTCCAGACCGGAGGAGCCCTCAGGCAAGAAGACCCTAGGGGCAGCAACGCTGATGCAAGGAGGCTCTACGGTGATGCCGTAAGAGAACCAAATGGAATGTACCACTACAAGAAGATCCTGTAAAAACAGAGAGGATCTGAGTGCAAGAAGCCTGGCTTCAAGACCTGGGAACGTATGGATGCAGGGAAGAAATCCCAGTCCCTGAAAACGGATGCCTAGAGAAGAGAGCCGCTCACGTAGCTGGAGACACAACACAAAGAGAGGACCTTGCAGAAACGTCTGAGATGGAAGCCCGATCCGTGCTTTAAGATGGTTATGCAAGAAAAGAAGCGCCCATCGGGCACGATGCTGATGAGTACACACCTTCGAGACCCTAACGGTGATGTGCGCCATGCCCCTTGAGCGCACAGAGCAACGAGGACATCAAGACCTGAGGAAAGTCTAAGATACAGGAGACAGACCACACAAAACACACAACAGACACCGGCAGGAACTGCCCTGCCCGGCACACGCCAGCTTTGTGCTGAAATGAAATCCGTTCCCTTTACCTAGCCAAAGGGGACTGCTCCAGGACAGCCCCCTGCCCCGCTCCGACTTTAAAACCCCTCCCTGCAGCTCCCAACCTTGTCCCTTCCCTCCCTCAAACAAACAATCACCAGCGCCAAACCCTCAACTTAGCTTTCAGAAGGCCAGGGGCCTGAAGCCGTCCTCCACAAGAAAAACCACAGCCAGCCAACGGGATCAATCCTGCAGTCCCTAGGCTCCTACACATCATCTGGAAAAAAAACAAGGAAAGAAGGAACAATGCATTCCACACAAAACAGTGAGCACCACAAAGGTCAACATGGACCTTGCACACAACATCCCCCTTCCTCACATACGCCATGACATTCTGCTCACCTGCTCCGCACGGAGTCCAGAGTTGGGCTCATCAGCAGTCACTGCTCGTGGTGCCTAAGAAACCAAGGGACACAAAAATACCATTGAACGTGCAAGAAATCTCCAGCCCCAGGCGCCTCCTCTCTACTACCCGGCTCATCTCAGATGCTCATCCGCTTCCAAAGGCAGCCCGCGCAGCGCCTGCAAAACCAGAGAGAAAAACTTCACTGAGCTGCCACCTAATACTTTGCTATTAGACGCCAACCCCGCCCACAACAGCCTCACCAGCTCGAACCGCTCGTCAGCGTGCGGCGTCACCCCTCCGAGCCCGTCTGCGGCACCTGCAAAAACACAAGCAAAATGACACGTGCTGAGATACTGCCCGAAACCGCAGCCTGTGCGTACCGGTTCCCATCTCCTGCCCCTTTACCTTGACAGCTAAAGGGCCCATCCTCCGTGCAAGTCTGGGTTGCCAGCCTCAGGCTTGCACACCACCCGTCAAACCCAAATAACAGGGGTCGCTTGGAACTCCACCAGCAAAAGACCTCCTGGAAACAAAAGGATACTTCAGCCCAGCAATCGCTGCTCACCTTGCTCGAGTCAGCCCTGGTGCCCGTATCCCACGTCGCACCTTGATTCAAAGCTTCAAATTAAAAAAAAATACCATGAAGTAGTCAGAGCCATCAGACACATTTTCCTTCCAATACCACACACGGACGCACCTTCTGGCGGCACTCTGCTCAGGTCTCCTACATTGCCCTGCGCAGCTTGTTCCTCTGCATCTGAAGCAACAATACTGAAGAAGTCACCTGGACTCAGAGCAATACCTTCATAATTCCAAAGCTCTTGTTCCCATTTACAAATATCATATAGAGTCCAACTACAGGCTGCCATTAAAAAAAAAAAAAAAAAAATCAAAACAATAAAACCCAGAAATCCAGGCCCCAGACAAAGCAACCTTAACTTTGAGATGTAATCTGCTTCGCTACCACTGAACAGCCCCTCCCACAGAGCTCTGCTCTTCCCCATAAAACAATAATGAAAAAATTGTCCACAGAACCCACTGATGTCTGCTCGATCTGAGATGACAGTACCACCTTTGCCTCAACAGTCTGGGCAGATCCACATATTAACCACAGACTCTTACCGCTGTTCCTCCTACTCCTGACTCTGCACCCCTGGTCAGGGCGGCTCCAAGCCAAACACACACAAGGACAGACCAACACTACACACAACACGAAGAACAACACACCTCAAAGGTGAGAGAAAACTCTCAGCCAGAATAATGACACTTGGCTGGAAGATGTCATCAGGCAAGACGACCCATAGGACCATGATGATGACATGAGCATATTCGAGGGAAATCCCAGAAACTAACTGTAGAACATCATGGCCCAGGAAAAGAAGTGACTCCAAGAACTGAGATGATGTATGTACAGGAAGCCGGGCTTCAAGACCTAAGAATGTAAGGTTGCGGGGAAGAAGTTCCACTCCCTAGAAACAGATGCCTACAAAGCAGAGCTGCTCAGGCGATCGGGAACAATGCGGCAAATGAGGACCATCCAGAAGCTTCTGTGACTCAAGACCAATCCACGCTTTAGGCTTGTAACACAAGAAAAGCAGCACCCAAGCATGCCAAGGTTCATGCCGTACTCCTTAAGAATAAAGAGGACAGCAAGACCCAAAAAAAGTCTAAGACACAGAAGATGGACCACACAAACAACAACAGACATGGGCTGGAACTGCCCTGCCTGCGACACACTGGTGTTGTGCTTAAGAGTAAACCTGCTTCCTTTACCTGCCCATGGGGACTGCTCCTGAACAGCCCTCTGCCCTTCCCTAACTTTAATACCCTTTTCTGCAACTATCTACGTTGGCCCCTCAACTTAGCTTTCAGAGAGCCAGGGGTCTGAATTCATCCTTGACAAAAACCCCACACCAAACAGCTAACTCAATTCCTGCAGTCACCGGCTTCCTCTTCATCTGCAAAAAAAGGAAGAAACCATAGCCCCAGCAGTGCGCATCATGACTGTAAATGCCAACCTCTTCCACAGCACCCTCAATCGCAGAAGCTCTGGGGCATTCCACTCACCGGCTCCATGCCAACCCCAGAATCAGAGGCTGCAGCAACAATTATTTATGGTACCTAAAAGACCAAGAAAAACAAAATTACCATTGTGCTTGTGAACAATCACCAGTCCCATGCTCATCCTCGATACTACCTGGCTCACCTCAAAGGCAAAAGACTCTAACACACCAGACCTCATCGACACCTTAATCCAACTGCTAAACCAATATGAGAAAGACCGATGAACCTGCCACTCTTTCCCAGCCATCCTCCAATCCCAAAGCTTTAGAAAAACCTTCTTGACTCCTGAATCAACAAGGAAGGAACCCCACTTCTTCCTGACACTTCCCATCCTGTGTTTGAACCCTGAAGCTCCTGCATCAGCTGCTCCTTGGGAGCTGCTCTTCCGAGCCGTGTCCTGCACTCTGTGGGCACCATCCATCTTCTGCCTTACCACGGACTCTGGGCTCTGGTGCAGTCCCACAAAACAAGTGATGCCTGGACACAATCTACGAGGGGCTGCCGCAACCTGCTAAAGCTCTAGGGACACCATAGTTCTCTGCAGGCAATCGGGAAAGGCTACTCATCCTATACCCTAAAAGACACTATACCTTACATCCCTGCTGCTTTCTTCAGAAATGCTAAAACTCCATATACCGGTGCATACAAGATGCTCACCCCAACCCCTGCTAGATAATCACACCATCAGTCTTTTTAAGAGAAATGGTATCAGCAACTTACAAAGGATACAACAAAATTGGAGAAAGAAACCACAATTCCATCTTAAAAAAAACCAAAAACTCCAGGAAAATACAGTGCACCTGGAATAAATAAAAGCCAGCTTGCGGCCCCTGAACACACATTAGAAAAACTACTGACCTAAAACAAAAAAAAGCAGCATAAAACTCTACTTTATTTTATATTTACTGCTAAACCTTAACCAGTCCTGAAGGTCTTACCTCACACTTCTAACCTCTGCTCCTCTAGATGCCCAAACACACCTGCTCCCACAGCTGAGCCAGCCCCGAGGCTACAATTGACTCAAGACACAGCAAAGCTCTGACCCCAAAGACAACCCAGGGCAGACTGAGCTCCCTGACCAGGGGCTGTGGCTTATTAATGCCGGGGCCCGCCAACCAACCCCTGACCCCGCCCACCAGACCCGGGCCGCGCCCACCACATCCGGGCCCCGCCCATAGCCCTTTTCCACAATCCCCTGAAGAAGGGACAGGGCCAACCCCCCCACACTCCCCGAAGCAATAACCGTGCATAAATTCTCTTGTTACATTGAAATAGAATATCTGTTAAGAGTCAGACCTATTTAGGCAGCAGGCACTTCATCTCGCTGCACCTCCTGCTTGCCCCAGCTCTGGCTAATGCAAGCCCCTGCTCTGCACCAGTCCATTTCAGCTCCTACTCTCGGCAAGCTCCGGCTGTTTACACTGCTCTGGCCTTTCGACCAGGGCATCACTCAGTCACCCTCATATCTCAGCAATTAAACATCAATTACAATAGAATACAATGAAATAAACAATACAATTAAATATCACCGTCATAGGTGGCAGAAATATTAACCGGTTTGTACGACTCATTAACTATTAACTATTCTAAGAGCTAGACCCAAAGAGGGCATGTGGGGTCTGAAAAGCGCCTTTTCCCCCCACAGACTACCTCACAGGTTGAGTTCAGGCAGGTGTGTGCCGGCCTCCCTAACTTCGGGGTCTGATGTGACCAGACCCTCCGCCTCCAGGGAGCCTCCCTGCAGCCCGCCCAGCCCCCGCTTTCCCCCGCAGCCCCCAACGCCCTCCTGCCCACCCCCCGTGCAGAACCAGCCAAAACGGCTTCTGCTCTCCGCCCCCAAACCGCATCACTTACTGCCCACTTCCGAACCCCAAAACCCAGCCGATGAGCCTCTGCTCAAGTCCCCAAAATGCCGGACTCCACCCCCGCCCCTCAGCCCAAAGCCACACGACTCCCTCTCCGGCTGAAGCCCCAACACCAACCACGCGAGCCCGTTTGCCAGCCGCGGGAGTCGCGAGCACCTCCCCAGACGCCTCAGCCCGCCCCCCCGCAACGCCGTCTCCCCTCGGAGCCGCCTCGGGACCCCGGCCGCCTTCCCCGCGCCCCCCCGCTATCCTCGACGCTGTCCAGCGGCACCGCGACGCTGACCGGCTGCCCGGTGCTTTCCGCCCGCGCCGGTCCGGTCCGGTCCGGTCCGGTGCGGTGCGGTCCGCGCCGCGCCGCAGCCGCTTCTGTGCGCGCCGCCATTTTCCTCCGGCCCCCTCCGCTTCCGGAGCAGCTCGGCCCGCCCATGCGGCGCGCCCATTGGCCGCGGGGCCGGAAGCGGCGTCCGTCCTCGAGGAGCCCCCGTCCCATTGGTCGGTCGCGCCGTCAATCTCCAGCGCCTCCCAGTCCGGCCAATCGGAGCGCGGCAGGCGATCCGACCAATCGGAGCGCGGCGGTCGCGCTGTGATTGGCTCGTCCTCCTGTCAATCCGCCCGGGGGCGGTTGCCGTGGTGAGGAAGCCCCGCCCGGTCGCGCATGCGCAGTAGTAAGGGCGGCGCTGTGCTCGCCGCCCTCCGTGCCAGCGGAAACCGGCGCTGTGGCTCGGGGAGCGGGGCGAGGCGGGACCGGGGAAGGTTCCCTTTTCCCCAAATTGGGGAAAATGTTATTCATATTCGGGGTTCAATTTGGGGCTTCAATTTACGGTTCTGCAGCGTCAGCCCCCGCATGGGCGCCGTCCCCGGCGGCGGGGAAGGGCAAGAAAAACCCTAACAAAACCCTGAAGACTTCTCCGTTGCGGAAAAGCACTGAAAAATCCCCAAATTGAATAATTTTCCCCAATTTGGGGAAAATGGAACCTCCCTCGGCTCCGCCTTCCCCCCCCCCCCCCGGCGCCCCCCGAGCTGCAGCGCCGGTTTCTGCTGGCACGGGCGGCAGCGGCGGCGAGCGCAGCGCCCCCCTTTCTACTGGGCATGCGCGCCCCCCCCCCCCGCCCCGTACCCGCGTACGTGCAGTACCGCGTTTTGTCCACAAGGCGGCAGCAGCGAGCACAGCACCGCCCTTACTACTGCGCATGCGCGACCGGGCGGGGCTTCCTCACCACGGCAACCGCCCCCGGGCGGATTGACAGGAGGACGAGCCAATCACAGCGCGACCGCCGCGCTCCGATTGGTCGGATCGCCTGCCGCGCTCCGATTGGCCGGACTGGGAGGCGCTGGAGATTGACGGCGCGACCGACCAATGGGACGGGGGCTCCTCGAGGACGGACGCCGCTTACGGCCCCGCGACCAATGGGCGCGCGGTATGGGCGGACCGAGCCGCTCCGGAACCGGAGGGGGCCGGGGGAAAACGGCGGCCAGCCCAGAAATCGCTGCGGACCGGACCGCAGCGGGCGGAAAGCACCGGGCAGCCGGGCAGCGCCCGCGCCCCCTTCCTTGTCCCCGTCTGAGACCTCACCGGGGCCATGAGCGGTGACCGCTCTCAGCCCGCTTCCCTCCACCCGGGCACCGTGACCACTTACCGGCGGGCAAGGCTTCCCGCTCTCTGCCCTGTCCCCGCTCGCAGCCCGGGCAGCTGCAGCCGTCGCCTCGGCGCCAAAAACCTCCGGTGTTCGCCCCGCAACCAGCCCCAGGGACGCCGCGGCGCTCTGCGCGTGGCCCCGGGGGCCGTGGGGGCGACAGCAGCCAGTCCGCCGGCGTCCAGGAAGGCAGGCGGGGGTGCCGCCTTATCCACCACAGAGACATCGGGGAGCTTTGCGTCCCTGCAGGAAAACGGGGCTGCGTTTTTTTCCTCCTGTCCCGCTGCACCGATCCAGCTCCCCAGGGCGGGAGGGGAAACGGGGGAAGGGGCTGCTTTTCATAGAATCATAGAATCGTCTAGGTTGCAAGAGACCCTTGGGATCATCGAGTCCAACCATCTACCCTACTCTACAAAGTTCTCCCCTACACCATATCCCCCAACACCACATCTCAACGGTTCTTAAACACATCCAGGGATGGTGACTCGACCACCTCCCTGGGTAGCCTGTTCCAATGCCCGACCACTCCCTCTGTGAAACATTCTTTCCTAATGTCCAGTCTAAACCTACCCTGTTGGAGCTTGAAGCCGTTCCCTCTCGTTCTGTCATTAACTACCTGTGCCAAGAGACCAGCACCGACCTCTCTACAGTGTCCTTTCAAGTAGTGTTAAGAGAGTGACGAGGTCTCCCCTCAGCCCCCTCTTCCTCATACTAAACAGTCCCAGCTCCTTCAACCGCTCTTCATAGGATTTGTTTTCCAGGCCCTTCACCAGCTTCGTTGCCCTCCTCTGCACTCGCTCCAGCACCTCGACATCTCTCTTGGATTGAGGTGCCCAAAACCGGACGCAATACTCCAGGTGCGGCCTCACCAGTGCCGAGTACAGGGGCACAATCGCCTCCCTACTTCTGCTGCTCACGCTGTTTCTAATACAAGCCAGGATGCCGTTGGCTTTCGTGGCCACCTGGGCACACTGCCGGCTCACGTTCAGCCGCTTGTCCATTAGCACCCCCAGGTCTCTTTCTTCCAGGTGGTTTTCCAGCCACGTTTCCCCAAGCCTGTAGCGCTGCTCGGGGTTATTGTGGCCCACGCGCAGAACCTGGCACTTGCCCTTGTTGAAACTCATACCACTGATGTTGGCCCAACGATCCAATCTACCTAAGTCTCTCTGTAGAGCTTCCCTATCCTCCTGGGAATCAACACTCCTGCTTAAAGCGCTTTTGAAAGCGCTTGGACGCCGGCAAGAGAGAGCAGAGGGGAGGGCCAGTTTGGAAATCCCTTCTAGCGATAGGCTCTCTTTGCAGTCTGGAACCATCTACAGCACAGGCGTTTACGCCTCCGCACTGACCGACCCGTGGGTAAGACTTAGGGAAAACGGATGCTCTTGATACACTTCGACAGAACGTCTGCTAAGAGTCACATCTGTTTAGACTTACAGATTAACACGCACGATAGATAGACAACATCCAATTGGACTAGCGACCTGTCCAGACATCCGCTTTGACGCTTCAATCTCTCTTTATAAATAAATCTTTTAAAAAAATCTTTCCGTCGTCTAAACTCCCATTAAATAATACAGAATCTTTAGAGATACGGGTTGGTATTTGGAACTCCTTTTATATACGTAAGGGAATATTATTTTTCAACACACAGAAAAATGAGAGATTGTTCTCTACTCCAATGCCTCACCCCCGCATATACAGCTTTTAACATTTTTTAAACACCACCGCCCAAAACCCCAACCACCTGCCCCGCACCAAGTTTTCAGGCGTTTGGGGGCCGTGACCCACCCTCTTGTGGGGGGAACCCCACTTAACCCCCACTCACCTGCTCCTCCGCCGCACCGTCGCTCCCCCGCTGACATCCGGCTGCCCCAAATGACATCATCACACCACCACCCCCCCCCACACACACACACCGGTTTTTTTAATTCGCCCCAAAAAATGCACCGAACGACCAGACCCAGGGCTGGCCCCTTCCCCTCAGGCGGCTCCACCACCGGCTGCAAACCCGGGCCGGGGCATCTGTCGAGCAGCACGAGACGCGGACAACGAGGCACCTGCAAAACAAACAGCAAACCCCAACCGGAGATCAGCATCATCAAACGAAAGAGCACCGAAGAGAGTAGAGGAATTCCCTCCGGCCGAGGGACAGGACAGGAGCTGAGCTACAGGAGGATTGCGGGGAAACAGCTCCGCTCCAAAGACGGCACGGCCTGCCAAAGCCGGAGCCATCCCGACGCTTCAGGTCCCTATTCAGACTGACCCGTGCCACTTGCAACACCTTCTCAGCCTAACAGCGTAACAAACCCTCCGCCCGCTGGGGGGAAGCGCCTCCTCCCTTCCCTTTCCCTGCCGCTGGAAAGCTCTGCGCGCGTTTAGATACGGCCAAGAAAAATACTCACGCTAGAAAAGCCTCGGGTTTTTTCTTCGGCGCTAATTCAACTGGCACAGCTCCGAACCCCCACCGTTGCGCTCTCCGTCTCCAGAACGCGCAGTTGTCATTTGACCGGGGGCTGCTTTCTCTCCTACCCAAGGAGGAGGGACATCTGGCCGGCGGCACTGCCCGAGAGAGATGCTACCGCACTGCCGGGGAAACGCGACGCTGAAAGCCAGGCAGAAATCAGGTTCTTCAGAGCGCTCCGCCTAAAGAAAAGGGGGGGGAAAAACAAAAAACAAAAAAACTAGAAAAAAAACCCAACCAAAAACCCAACCCGTTACCTTCAGTCGCCTCTCTTTTCAAAGATTTGGAACAAATACCTCGCCGCTTAGGGACGCCTAAGACGCTGTAGGCTACAGCCGGTGGACGGTTGCCGTTTAAAGCCTGCAAGTCAGTTTGCACGTTATACGACTTTAACCCTTTTTTTAAAGTCTCCTTTACGATAGAAAAAACCAGGAAGGTAAGAGATTCCCCAAACGGCTGTACTTTTGGCGGGGGGAAATCCAATCCCCGGTGCCGCGATCCACCAGGCTACCGAAAACGACCGGCGGACCGGCCAAGGCTTTTGGCTGTGCCGAACACGCAGAGGAACAGGGTTTGGCCGTGTCCCCGCTGTTACGGGGGACCCAGAGCCCAAAGGCCGGCCATGCCATCGGCCGTCGGAAGAGGTGCCGCGCTCGGGCCTTTGGAAGGACATCGTCTTTCTTTTTGTCCCTATTTAATAGAGCGCGCGACGTCTCCTCGCTGATGACTTCTGCTGCCCAGCGCATCGTCTCCGAGGATCCCCTCTCGTGGGAACTTCAGGAGAGGCAACCGCTTGGCACGAGAAACCGGTGCCCTTTCAGAAAGGGAAACCTCCTTCCGACTGACGTCCAAATGACACGCCGTAGGCTACGGACAACGGACGTTCCTGGAAGGCTCGACTCACCTAAGCCACCTCAGGACTCGCCGCCACCAGTGACGAGGCTGATGATGCTCCTTGGTTCGTGGCAAAGCCTGGAAAACAGGCAGAAGCGGCGCCGGTTCGTCCCGTTTTGTCCACGTCTCTTCGTTGACCGCCCCGGCTTTCAGCGCAGATGCCATGAAAGAGGAGTGACAAAGAAAAGGCGAGGTCAGGCAGCAAAAGAGCTCTGCAGGCTGCCACCTGCAGTCAACCGCGCACCCTGTTTTGGAAGCCACACGCCCGCCCGCCCGCCCGCCACCCCCCGCCCAAAACAAACAAACAAACAAACAAACAAAGAGACAAGAACCCCGGCACCTGGCCTCTTTCTTGTCTTCAGGAGCTCATCCTGAAGCTCATCGCTTCTGTCTTGTCAGAGCAGGAAGCGCAGACCATCTGTATCCCGAGGACACCTGACCGGGATTAACACGTGTCCAGAGGTAGTCCCCATCTCTACGAGCGTGTCGCTTTGGTGCTTTTAATAATCCTAACTCGACGGTAGTCACTGGGACGGTCCTTTACGGTGGCTTCTTCAGACTTCTGGATCGCCAGTCCCAGTATTTCCATTTCATCCTACCAAAAAAAACCCCAAAGCACGTTACAGCTGCACATAACATTTTCTGCTTGTTCTTGTACGAGTATTTAAGGCGTAGGAGAAAGAGAAGATCTGAAAGGCAGAAGAGGCATTCAAAAACCGTGCAACTATGAAAAAGTAAAGCAGCTCTCTCGGAAAAGCACGAGAAACGGCCATAAAAGGTATACTTATGAAATACGCCAAGTAATATCGGGGCACCAAAATATACTATATAGGAAGGCTAGGTGGCTCATTTGATAGAAATTCGATGTAAATCTAAGACAGTACCGAGAATTCTGTCTGTAAATGGGTAATATTCGGCACCACTCGGCTCTAAAATTGCCGCTGCGCCTGCCTGTGAAAAATCCTACTTTAAAAGCATCTAGTACGAACCTTAAAGTTTTCATCACAGTTACAGCCATCTTTCACCTTAAAGCATGCTTTACATTGCTGCTGCAGCCTATCTGCCAACTTGGAGTGTACACATCTGGGTATACACGCTTGTAATTCAGGACGATTCGCACAAATCGTTTCTGTGCAGAAAAACAGGCCTCGTTTCATTATGCAATCAAATTTGAAATTTTTTTTCTCGGGAGAAGTTTTGCCTTTTTAACTGTGAGAATTTTAACTAGGAATTCACACGCTGCCCATGCCTCAAATTATGAGGAGACGCATCACAAAACGAACTCAAAACGAACATCCCGGATTCAGGAAAACTAATTGTGCCTCCCCCCTCTGTGGAACGTGTCCGTAGGACAGGAGCGGGCACCCGCTTTGCCACAGAAGCAGACGGATGCGGAATTGCTCCACGCGTGTCGGTTAACACACATTCGGCTAATGGCCCACCACTCCTTGTACGCACAGGCTGACGACAGCCAGGTCGCCCGGTACGGGCTGAACACTTTGCAGGATTTGTTACAAACCTTTTTAGTGAAATAGATTTTGAAACCCCAGGAAACACACCCCTACCTCCGAGAATTGTAGGGCAATAAATATTTTGACAACTTACATTTCACGTCTATCCATGTATGTCCCATTACTGTCTGTGGTCATAAACTATCTAATATAGAATACTAAACGTTGCTACCATTTAAGAACCGAACGACAGCAACTGAACTGAACCGAAAGGAAGAGCTTTTCTTTGAAAATCGCAGTGCCACCTGAGAAGAAGCTGAAGACTGAAAATCGGGCGAGAGAATCACGCAAAAATATCAGCCTTGCTCTAAAAGCAAGACAGGAGAAAACCCACCAAAAAATAAAATGCAGTTTAATTGACCCAAAGGTCACCAAACAAAACAGGCAAAAAGCTTCACAATACACAGCGTTTGCACCGCTGTCGCTTTTCTGGCTTTTGCTGGGCCTAAGAGGTTGCTGTGACTTCCTCGAGCTGCCCTTCTGCGGTCACCAGATTGTTTCAGGGGAGACAGACGTCTCCCGGGGAGGCGCACGCAGAGAGCGCCGCTACGTCTCGGCTGTGACCCCTTGGTCACTGCGTTCCTGCGGTGCCCGTACCCGTGCTACCAACAGGATGTCACAAAAGGACGCAAGAGCAGGGGGAATCGCTACAGGAGTCCTGAATGTTTCCACGGGCTTTTGAAAACCCCATTTTCTAAATTAAGTTACGCGAGGGAGTCTTTTTGAAAGTTACGAGGCTTCTGTGTGTCTGCTACTAAAAACATCCAACCGACCGACTCAAAAAACACCCAGAACACACTTTCCCCACGTTCCCCCGACACCGTAGCCTTTCATCTCGGGGGATTTCCTTTCCTGCCTTGCGAACGGATGCAGGTTAGGGACACCATAAGACAGCTTCCCTAGGGTATCCGAACGGCTGTCAGCGTACCATTTAGATCCCTTGAGTACAAGCAATAGCGCGCGTTACCTCTCCGGTTTGATGCTCGCTGACAGGCCGAATCCTTTGTGGAACCTTAAGCTGTTGTTCCGGCTTCCCTATCTCTTGCTGGAAAAGGTCTCTCTCGTGCTCTCGGTCAATTGCTCGCTCCTGAAAGTGACAAAACAGTGAGGATGCACCATTTCACGTAAAAACTGTCTAAATTAAGGATATTACAGCTTCTTGCTTCTTTTAACACGAGGCTGGTAAGGGTACGTCAGTAGCATTATTACACGTCAGTACGAGCCGGCAACGCGCGCTGGCAGCCCAGAAAGCCAACCCCACCCTGGGCTGCATCAAGAGAAGCGTGGCCAGCGGGTCACGGGAGGCGATTCTACCCCCCTCTACTCTGCGCACGCGAGACCCCACCTGGAGTACGGTGTCCAGCTTTGGAGTCCTCGACACGGGAAGGACGTGGACCTGTTGGAAGGGGCCCAGCGGAGGGCCACGAAAACCATCGGAGGGACGGAGCACCTCCCCTGTGAAGAGAGACTGAGAGAGCTGGGGTTGTTCAGCCTGGAGAAGAGAAGGCTCCGGGGAGACCTCAGAGCAGCCTTCCAATATCTGAAGGGAGCCTACGGGAGAGCCGGAGAGGGACTCTCTGTCGGGAAAGGTAGCGACAGGACAAGGGGTAACGATTTTAAATCGGAAGAGGGGAGATTCAGACTAGATATTAGGAGGAAATTCTTTACCGTGAGGGTGGTGAGGCACTGGAACAGGTTGCCCGGGGAAGCTGTGGATGCCCCATCCCTGGAAGTGTTTAAGGCCAGGCTGGACGGGGCTTTGAGCAACCCGCTCTAGTGGAAGCGTCCCTGCCCAAGGCAGGGGGGCTGCAACACGATGATCTTGAAGGTCCCTTCCAATTCTAACCATTCTACGATTCTATGGTTTTTAAGGTGGCAGAACCTCTTGCGACTTCCATTAACAAAAACTACTCTCACCATTCGGGGCAACAAATCTCACATTTTTGAATAAAAACACGAGGACGGCACTGATACAGCCAGTATTATTTCACAAAAAGGACAGTTTTGTCTCTTCTGTTCAAAGCGCAGCATACAAATAGCAATAGGCCAGTATTTTATGGTCTCCTTTCCTCGCGTTCATCCTTCATATATGTAGCATAAATAGGAATTAAGAATAGAAATTAACTTTGTGTTCATACTGAGGAGGAGCCAATGGGAAAAAAGAAATTCTAAATTTTGCATTTCAGTGTTACTTTTGACCAGCTGCAGTTGTTATATCCCACTCTGATATTTGGGGAATACATCTTTATACTGGAAATAAGGCACAGCCGCTGGCATCCGGTGAAACGTCACCTTTAAATGCCACTTTGCTGAACAGACAAACCTGATCAGACGCATTGAAATAAACTAGCTCAAGTAGCTGATACACAGAGGAATGCTCTGTCTAGCAACAGAAGCTTTTGCAAAAATGGAGGAAGCCAGAATAAAGCTGCAACAGTTACAAGTTGCAGATTTGAAAACCTCACCTGCTGTTTGAGCACCCCGCAGCCCGCCCAGCCCCTGCTTTCCCCCGCAGCCCCCAACGCCCTCCTGCCCACCCCCCCTGCAGAACCAGCCAAAACGGCTTCTGCTCTCCGCCCCCAAACCGCATCACTTACTGCCCCCTTCCGAGCCCCAAAACCCAGCCGCTGAGCCTCTGCGCAAGTCCCCAAAACGCCGGACTCCACCCCCGCCCCTCAGCCCAAAGCCACACGACTCCCTCTCCGGCTGAAGCCCCAACACCAGCCACGCGAGCCCGTTTGCCAGCCCCGGGAGCCGCGAGCACCTCCCCAGACGCCTCAGCCCGCCCCCCCGCAACGCCGTCTCCCCTCGGAGCCGCCTCGGGACCCCGGCCGCCTTCCCCGCGCCCCCCCGCTGGCCTCGACGCTGTCCAGCTGCCTCGCGACGCTGCCCAGCGGCACCGCGACGCTGTCCGGCTGCCCGGTGCTTTCCGCCCGCGCCGGTCCGGTGCGGTGCGGTGCGGTGCGGTCCGGTCCGCGCCGCGCCGCAGCCGCTTCCGCGCGCGCCGCCATTTTCCCCCGGCCCCCTCCGCTTCCGGAGCGGCTCGGCCCGCCCATGCGGCGCGCCCATTGGTCACGGCGCCGGAAGCGGCTTCCGTCCTCGGGGAGCCCGTCCCATTGGTCGGTCGCGCCGTCAATCTTCAGCGCCTCCCACCCCGGCCAATCGGAGCGCGGCAGGCGATCCGACCAATCGGAGCGCGGCGGTCGCGCTGTGATTGGCTCGTCCTCCTGTCAATCCGCCAGGGGGCGGTTGCCATGGTGAGGACGCCCCGCCCGGTGGCGCATGCGCAGTAGTGAGGGCGGCGCCGTCCTTACTACTGCGCATGCGCGACCAGGCGGGGCTTCCTCACCATGGCAACCGCCCCCGGGCGGATTGACAGGAGGACGAGCCAATCACAACGCGACCGCCCCGCTCCGATTGGTCGGATCGCCTGCCGCGCTCCGATTGGCCGGACTGGGAGGCGCTGGAGATTGACGGCGCGATCGACCAATGGGACGGGGGCTCCTAGAGGACGGACGCCGCTTACGGCACCGCGACCAATGGGCGCGCGGTATGGGCGGGCCGAGCCGCTCCGGAACCGGAGGGGGCCGGGGGAAAACGGCGGCCAGCCCAGAAATCGCTGCGGACCGGTCCGCAGCGGCCGGAAAGCACCGGGCAGCCGGACAGCGCCCACGCCCACGCCCCCTTCCTTGTCCCCCTCTGAGACCTCACCGGGGCCATGAGCGGTGACCGCTCTCAGCCCGCTTCCCTCCACCCAGGGACCGTGACCACTTACCGGCGGGCAGGCCTTCCCGCTCTCTGCCCTGTCCCCGCTCGCAGTCCGGGCAGCCGCAGCCGTCGCCTCGGCGCCAAAAACCTCCGGTGTTCGCCCCGCAACCAGCCCCAGGGACGCCGCGGCGCTCTGCGCGTGGCCCCGGGGGCCGTGGGGGCGACAGCAGCCAGTCCGCCGGCGTCCAGGAAGGCAGGCGGGGGTGCCGCCTTATCCACCACAGAGACATCGGGGAGCTTTGCGTCCCTGCAGGAAAACGGGGCTGGGTTTTTTTCCTCCTGTCCCGCTGCACCGATCCAGCTCCCCAGGGCGGGAGGGGAAACGGGGGAAGGGGCTGCTTTTCATAGAATCATAGAATCGTCTAGGTTGCAAGAGACCCTTGGCATCATCGAGTCCAACCATCTACCCTACTCTACAAAGTTCTCCCCTACACCATATCCCCCAACACCACATCTCGACGGTTCTTAAACACATCCAGGGATGGTGACTCGACCACCTCCCTGGGTAGCCTGTTCCAATGCCCGACCACTCCCTCTGTGAAACATTCTTTCCTAATGTCCAGTCTAAACCTACCCTGTTGGAGCTTGAAGCCGTTCCCTCTCGTTCTGTCGTTACCTACCTGTGCCAGGAGACCAGCACCGACCTCTCTACAGTGTCCTTTCAAGTAGTGTTAAGAGAGTGACGAGGTCTCCCCTCAGCCCCCTCTTCCTCATACTAAACAGTCCCAGCTCCTTCAACCGCTCTTCATAGGATTTGTTTTCCAGGCCCTTCACCAGCTTCGTTGCCCTCCTCTGCACTCGCTCCAGCACCTCGACATCTCTCTTGGATTGAGGTGCCCAAAACTGGACGCAATACTCCAGGTGCGGCCTCACCAGTGCCGAGTACAGGGGCACAATCGCCTCCCTACTTCTGCTGCTCACGCTGTTTCTAATACAAGCCAGGATGCCGTTGGCTTTCGTGGCCACCTGGGCACACTGCCGGCTCACGTTCAGCCGCTTGTCCATTAGCACCCCCAGGTCTCTTTCTTCCAGGTGGTTTTCCAGCCACGTTTCCCCAAGCCTGTAGCGCTGCTCGGGGTTATTGTGGCCCACGCGCAGAACCTGGCACTTGCCCTTCTTGAAACTCATACCACTGATGTTGGCCCAACGATCCAATCTACCTAAGTCTCTCTGTAGAGCTTCCCTATCCTCCTGGGAATCAACACTCCTGCTTAAAGCGCTTTTGAAAGCGCTTGGACGCCGGCAAGAGAGAGCAGAGGGGAGGGCCAGTTTGGAAATCCCTTCTAGCGATAGGCTCTCTTTGCAGTCTGGAACCATCTACAGCACAGGCGTTTACGCCTCCGCACTGACCGACCCGTGGGTAAGACTTAGGGAAAACGGATGCTCTTGATACACTTCGACAGAACGTCTGCTAAGAGTCACATCTGTTTAGACTTACAGATTAACACGCACGATAGATAGACAACATCCAATTGGACTAGCGACCTGTCCAGACATCCGCTTTGACGCTTCAATCTCTCTTTATAAATAAATCTTTTAAAAAAATCTTTCCGTCGTCTAAACTCCCATTAAATAATACAGAATCTTTAGAGATACGGGTTGGTATTTGGAACTCCTTTTATATACGTAAGGGAATATTATTTTTCAACACACAGAAAAATGAGAGATTGTTCTCTACTCCAATGCCTCACCCCCGCATATACAGCTTTTAACATTTTTTAAACACCACCGCCCAAAACCCCAACCACCTGCCCCGCACCAAGTTTTCAGGCGTTTGGGGGCCGTGACCCACCCTCTTGTGGGGGGAACCCCACTTAACCCCCACTCACCTGCTCCTCCGCCGCACCGTCGCTCCCCCGCTGACATCCGGCTGCCCCAAATGACATCATCACACCACCACCCCCCCCCACACACACACACCGGTTTTTTTAATTCGCCCCAAAAAATGCACCGAACGACCAGACCCAGGGCTGGCCCCTTCCCCTCAGGCGGCTCCACCACCGGCTGCAAACCCGGGCCGGGGCATCTGTCGAGCAGCACGAGACGCGGACAACGAGGCACCTGCAAAACAAACAGCAAACCCCAACCGGAGATCAGCATCATCAAACGAAAGAGCACCGAAGAGAGTAGAGGAATTCCCTCCGGCCGAGGGACAGGACAGGAGCTGAGCTACAGGAGGATTGCGGGGAAACAGCTCCGCTCCAAAGACGGCACGGCCTGCCAAAGCCGGAGCCATCCCGACGCTTCAGGTCCCTATTCAGACTGACCCGTGCCACTTGCAACACCTTCTCAGCCTAACAGCGTAACAAACCCTCCGCCCGCTGGGGGGAAGCGCCTCCTCCCTTCCCTTTCCCTGCCGCTGGAAAGCTCTGCGCGCGTTTAGATACGGCCAAGAAAAATACTCACGCTAGAAAAGCCTCGGGTTTTTTCTTCGGCGCTAATTCAACTGGCACAGCTCCGAACCCCCACCGTTGCGCTCTCCGTCTCCAGAACGCGCAGTTGTCATTTGACCGGGGGCTGCTTTCTCTCCTACCCAAGGAGGAGGGACATCTGGCCGGCGGCACTGCCCGAGAGAGATGCTACCGCACTGCCGGGGAAACGCGACGCTGAAAGCCAGGCAGAAATCAGGTTCTTCAGAGCGCTCCGCCTAAAGAAAAGGGGGGGGAAAAACAAAAAACAAAAAAACTAGAAAAAAAACCCAACCAAAAACCCAACCCGTTACCTTCAGTCGCCTCTCTTTTCAAAGATTTGGAACAAATACCTCGCCGCTTAGGGACGCCTAAGACGCTGTAGGCTACAGCCGGTGGACGGTTGCCGTTTAAAGCCTGCAAGTCAGTTTGCACGTTATACGACTTTAACCCTTTTTTTAAAGTCTCCTTTACGATAGAAAAAACCAGGAAGGTAAGAGATTCCCCAAACGGCTGTACTTTTGGCGGGGGGAAATCCAATCCCCGGTGCCGCGATCCACCAGGCTACCGAAAACGACCGGCGGACCGGCCAAGGCTTTTGGCTGTGCCGAACACGCAGAGGAACAGGGTTTGGCCGTGTCCCCGCTGTTACGGGGGACCCAGAGCCCAAAGGCCGGCCATGCCATCGGCCGTCGGAAGAGGTGCCGCGCTCGGGCCTTTGGAAGGACATCGTCTTTCTTTTTGTCCCTATTTAATAGAGCGCGCGACGTCTCCTCGCTGATGACTTCTGCTGCCCAGCGCATCGTCTCCGAGGATCCCCTCTCGTGGGAACTTCAGGAGAGGCAACCGCTTGGCACGAGAAACCGGTGCCCTTTCAGAAAGGGAAACCTCCTTCCGACTGACGTCCAAATGACACGCCGTAGGCTACGGACAACGGACGTTCCTGGAAGGCTCGACTCACCTAAGCCACCTCAGGACTCGCCGCCACCAGTGACGAGGCTGATGATGCTCCTTGGTTCGTGGCAAAGCCTGGAAAACAGGCAGAAGCGGCGCCGGTTCGTCCCGTTTTGTCCACGTCTCTTCGTTGACCGCCCCGGCTTTCAGCGCAGATGCCATGAAAGAGGAGTGACAAAGAAAAGGCGAGGTCAGGCAGCAAAAGAGCTCTGCAGGCTGCCACCTGCAGTCAACCGCGCACCCTGTTTTGGAAGCCACACGCCCGCCCGCCCGCCCGCCACCCCCCGCCCAAAACAAACAAACAAACAAACAAACAAAGAGACAAGAACCCCGGCACCTGGCCTCTTTCTTGTCTTCAGGAGCTCATCCTGAAGCTCATCGCTTCTGTCTTGTCAGAGCAGGAAGCGCAGACCATCTGTATCCCGAGGACACCTGACCGGGATTAACACGTGTCCAGAGGTAGTCCCCATCTCTACGAGCGTGTCGCTTTGGTGCTTTTAATAATCCTAACTCGACGGTAGTCACTGGGACGGTCCTTTACGGTGGCTTCTTCAGACTTCTGGATCGCCAGTCCCAGTATTTCCATTTCATCCTACCAAAAAAAACCCCAAAGCACGTTACAGCTGCACATAACATTTTCTGCACGTTCTTGTACGAGTATTTAAGGCGTAGGAGAAAGAGAAGATCTGAAAGGCAGAAGAGGCATTCAAAAACCGTGCAACTATGAAAAAGTAAAGCAGCTCTCTCGGAAAAGCACGAGAAACGGCCATAAAAGGTATACTTATGAAATACGCCAAGTAATATCGGGGCACCAAAATATACTATATAGGAAGGCTAGGTGGCTCATTTGATAGAAATTCGATGTAAATCTAAGACAGTACCGAGAATTCTGTCTGTAAATGGGTAATATTCGGCACCACTCGGCTCTAAAATTGCCGCTGCGCCTGCCTGTGAAAAATCCTACTTTAAAAGCATCTAGTACGAACCTTAAAGTTTTCATCACAGTTACAGCCATCTTTCACCTTAAAGCATGCTTTACATTGCTGCTGCAGCCTATCTGCCAACTTGGAGTGTACACATCTGGGTATACACGCTTGTAATTCAGGACGATTCGCACAAATCGTTTCTGTGCAGAAAAACAGGCCTCGTTTCATTATGCAATCAAATTTGAAATTTTTTTTCTCGGGAGAAGTTTTGCCTTTTTAACTGTGAGAATTTTAACTAGGAATTCACACGCTGCCCATGCCTCAAATTATGAGGAGACGCATCACAAAACGAACTCAAAACGAACATCCCGGATTCAGGAAAACTAATTGTGCCTCCCCCCTCTGTGGAACGTGTCCGTAGGACAGGAGCGGGCACCCGCTTTGCCACAGAAGCAGACGGATGCGGAATTGCTCCACGCGTGTCGGTTAACACACATTCGGCTAATGGCCCACCACTCCTTGTACGCACAGGCTGACGACAGCCAGGTCGCCCGGTACGGGCTGAACACTTTGCAGGATTTGTTACAAACCTTTTTAGTGAAATAGATTTTGAAACCCCAGGAAACACACCCCTACCTCCGAGAATTGTAGGGCAATAAATATTTTGACAACTTACATTTCACGTCTATCCATGTATGTCCCATTACTGTCTGTGGTCATAAACTATCTAATATAGAATACTAAACGTTGCTACCATTTAAGAACCGAACGACAGCAACTGAACTGAACCGAAAGGAAGAGCTTTTCTTTGAAAATCGCAGTGCCACCTGAGAAGAAGCTGAAGACTGAAAATCGGGCGAGAGAATCACGCAAAAATATCAGCCTTGCTCTAAAAGCAAGACAGGAGAAAACCCACCAAAAAATAAAATGCAGTTCAATTGACCCAAAGGTCACCAAACAAGACAGGCAAAAAGCTTCACAATACACAGCGTTTGCACCGCTGTCGCTTTTCTGGCTTTTGCTGGGCCTAAGAGGTTGCTGTGACTTCCTCGAGCTGCCCTTCTGCGGTCACCAGATTGTTTCAGGGGAGACAGACGTCTCCCGGGGAGGCGCACGCAGAGAGCGCCGCTACGTCTCGGCTGTGACCCCTTGGTCACTGCGTTCCTGCGGTGCCCGTACCCGTGCTACCAACAGGATGTCACAAAAGGACGCAAGAGCAGGGGGAATCGCTACAGGAGTCCTGAATGTTTCCACGGGCTTTTGAAAACCCCATTTTCTAAATTAAGTTACGCGAGGGAGTCTTTTTGAAAGTTACGAGGCTTCTGTGTGTCTGCTACTAAAAACATCCAACCGACCGACTCAAAAAACACCCAGAACACACTTTCCCCACGTTCCCCCGACACCGTAGCCTTTCATCTCGGGGGATTTCCTTTCCTGCCTTGCGAACGGATGCAGGTTAGGGACACCATAAAACAGCTTCCCTAGGGTATCCGAACGGCTGTCAGCGTACCATTTAGATCCCTTGAGTACAAGCAATAGCGCGCGTTACCTCTCCGGTTTGATGCTCGCTGACAGGCCGAATCCTTTGTGGAACCTTAAGCTGTTGTTCCGGCTTCCCTATCTCTTGCTGGAAAAGGTCTCTCTCCTGCTCTCGGTCAATTGCTCGCTCCTGAAAGTGACAAAACAGTGAGGATGCACCATTTCACGTAAAAACTGTCTAAATTAAGGATATTACAGCTTCTTGCTTCTTTTAACACGAGGCTGGTAAGGGTACGTCAGTAGCATTATTACACGTCAGTACGAGCCGGCAACGCGCGCTGGCAGCCCAGAAAGCCAACCCCACCCTGGGCTGCATCAAGAGAAGCGTGGCCAGCGGGTCACGGGAGGCGATTCTACCCCCCTCTACTCTGCGCACGCGAGACCCCACCTGGAGTACGGTGTCCAGCTTTGGAGTCCTCGACACGGGAAGGACGTGGACCTGTTGGAAGGGGCCCAGCGGAGGGCCACGAAAACCATCGGAGGGACGGAGCACCTCCCCTGTGAAGAGAGACTGAGAGAGCTGGGGTTGTTCAGCCTGGAGAAGAGAAGGCTCCGGGGAGACCTCAGAGCAGCCTTCCAATATCTGAAGGGAGCCTACGGGAGAGCCGGAGAGGGACTCTCTGTCGGGAAAGGTAGCGACAGGACAAGGGGTAACGATTTTAAATCGGAAGAGGGGAGATTCAGACTAGATATTAGGAGGAAATTCTTTACCGTGAGGGTGGTGAGGCACTGGAACAGGTTGCCCGGGGAAGCTGTGGATGCCCCATCCCTGGAAGTGTTTAAGGCCAGGCTGGACGGGGCTTTGAGCAACCCGCTCTAGTGGAGGCGTCCCTGCCCAAGGCAGGGGGGCTGCAACACGATGATCTTGAAGGTCCCTTCCAATTCTAACCATTCTACGATTCTATGGTTTTTAAGGTGGCAGAACCTCTTGCGACTTCCATTAACAAAAACTACTCTCACCATTCGGGGCAACAAATCTCACATTTTTGAATAAAAACACGAGGACGGCACTGATACAGCCAGTATTATTTCACAAAAAGGACAGTTTTGTCTCTTCTGTTCAAAGCACAGCATACAAATAGCAATAGGCCAGTATTTTATGGTCTCCTTTCCTCGCGTTCATCCTTCATATATGTAGCATAAATAGGAATTAAGAATAGAAATTAACTTTGTGTTCATACTGAGGAGGAGCCAATGGGAAAAAAGAAATTCTAAATTTTGCATTTCAGTGTTACTTTTGACCAGCTGCAGTTGTTATATCCCACTCTGATATTTGGGGAATACATCTTTATACTGGAAATAAGGCACAGCCGCTGGCATCCGGTGAAACGTCACCTTTAAATGCCACTTTGCTGAACAGACAAACCTGATCAGACGCATTGAAATAAACTAGCTCAAGTAGCTGATACACAGAGGAATGCTCTGTCTAGCAACAGAAGCTTTTGCAAAAATGGAGGAAGCCAGAATAAAGCTGCAACAGTTACAAGTTGCAGATTTGAAAACCTCACCTGCTGTTTGAGCACCCCGCAGCCCGCCCAGCCCCTGCTTTCCCCCGCAGCCCCCAACACCCTCCTGCCCACCCCCCCTGCAGAACCAGCCAAAACGGCTTCTGCTCTCCGCCCCCAAACCGCATCACTTACTGCCCCCTTCCGAGCCCCAAAACCCAGCCGCTGAGCCTCTGCGCAAGTCCCCAAAACGCCGGACTCCACCCCCGCCCCTCAGCCCAAAGCCACACGACTCCCTCTCCGGCTGAAGCCCCAACACCAGCCACGCGAGCCCGTTTGCCAGCCCCGGGAGCCGCGAGCACTTCCCCAGACGCCTCAGCCCGCCCCCCCGCAACGCCGTCTCCCCTCGGAGCCGCCTCGGGACCCCGGCCGCCTTCCCCGCGCCCCCCCGCTGGCCTCGACGCTGTCCAGCTGCCTCGCGACGCTGCCCAGCGGCACCGCGACGCTGTCCGGCTGCCCGGTGCTTTCCGCCCGCGCCGGTCCGGTGCGGTGCGGTCCGGTCCGCGCCGCGCCGCGCCGCAGCCGCTTCCGCGCGCGCCGCCATTTTCCCCCGGCCCCCTCCGCTTCCGGAGCGGCTCGGCCCGCCCATGCGGCGCGCCCATTGGTCACGGCGCCGGAAGCGGCTTCCGTCCTCGGGGAGCCCGTCCCATTGGTCGGTCGCGCCGTCAATCTTCAGCGCCTCCCACCCCGGCCAATCGGAGCGCGGCAGGCGATCCGACCAATCGGAGCGCGGCGGTCGCGCTGTGATTGGCTCGTCCTCCTGTCAATCCGCCAGGGGGCGGTTGCCATGGTGAGGACGCCCCGCCCGGTGGCGCATGCGCAGTAGTGAGGGCGGCGCCGTCCTTACTACTGCGCATGCGCGACCAGGCGGGGCTTCCTCACCATGGCAACCGCCCCCGGGCGGATTGACAGGAGGACGAGCCAATCACAACGCGACCGCCCCGCTCCGATTGGTCGGATCGCCTGCCGCGCTCCGATTGGCCGGACTGGGAGGCGCTGGAGATTGACGGCGCGATCGACCAATGGGACGGGGGCTCCTAGAGGACGGACGCCGCTTACGGCACCGCGACCAATGGGCGCGCGGTATGGGCGGGCCGAGCCGCTCCGGAACCGGAGGGGGCCGGGGGAAAACGGCGGCCAGCCCAGAAATCGCTGCGGACCGGTCCGCAGCGGCCGGAAAGCACCGGGCAGCCGGACAGCGCCCACGCCCACGCCCCCTTCCTTGTCCCCCTCTGAGACCTCACCGGGGCCATGAGCGGTGACCGCTCTCAGCCCGCTTCCCTCCACCCAGGGACCGTGACCACTTACCGGCGGGCAGGCCTTCCCGCTCTCTGCCCTGTCCCCGCTCGCAGTCCGGGCAGCCGCAGCCGTCGCCTCGGCGCCAAAAACCTCCGGTGTTCGCCCCGCAACCAGCCCCAGGGACGCCGCGGCGCTCTGCGCGTGGCCCCGGGGGCCGTGGGGGCGACAGCAGCCAGTCCGCCGGCGTCCAGGAAGGCAGGCGGGGGTGCCGCCTTATCCACCACAGAGACATCGGGGAGCTTTGCGTCCCTGCAGGAAAACGGGGCTGGGTTTTTTTCCTCCTGTCCCGCTGCACCGATCCAGCTCCCCAGGGCGGGAGGGGAAACGGGGGAAGGGGCTGCTTTTCATAGAATCATAGAATCGTCTAGGTTGCAAGAGACCCTTGGCATCATCGAGTCCAACCATCTACCCTACTCTACAAAGTTCTCCCCTACACCATATCCCCCAACACCACATCTCGACGGTTCTTAAACACATCCAGGGATGGTGACTCGACCACCTCCCTGGGTAGCCTGTTCCAATGCCCGACCACTCCCTCTGTGAAACATTCTTTCCTAATGTCCAGTCTAAACCTACCCTGTTGGAGCTTGAAGCCGTTCCCTCTCGTTCTGTCGTTACCTACCTGTGCCAGGAGACCAGCACCGACCTCTCTACAGTGTCCTTTCAAGTAGTGTTAAGAGAGTGACGAGGTCTCCCCTCAGCCCCCTCTTCCTCATACTAAACAGTCCCAGCTCCTTCAACCGCTCTTCATAGGATTTGTTTTCCAGGCCCTTCACCAGCTTCGTTGCCCTCCTCTGCACTCGCTCCAGCACCTCGACATCTCTCTTGGATTGAGGTGCCCAAAACCGGACGCAATACTCCAGGTGCGGCCTCACCAGTGCCGAGTACAGGGGCACAATCGCCTCCCTACTTCTGCTGCTCACGCTGTTTCTAATACAAGCCAGGATGCCGTTGGCTTTCGTGGCCACCTGGGCACACTGCCGGCTCACGTTCAGCCGCTTGTCCATTAGCACCCCCAGGTCTCTTTCTTCCAGGTGGTTTTCCAGCCACGTTTCCCCAAGCCTGTAGCGCTGCTCGGGGTTATTGTGGCCCACGCGCAGAACCTGGCACTTGCCCTTCTTGAAACTCATACCACTGATGTTGGCCCAACGATCCAATCTACCTAAGTCTCTCTGTAGAGCTTCCCTATCCTCCTGGGAATCAACACTCCTGCTTAAAGCGCTTTTGAAAGCGCTTGGACGCCGGCAAGAGAGAGCAGAGGGGAGGGCCAGTTTGGAAATCCCTTCTAGCGATAGGCTCTCTTTGCAGTCTGGAACCATCTACAGCACAGGCGTTTACGCCTCCGCACTGACCGACCCGTGGGTAAGACTTAGGGAAAACGGATGCTCTTGATACACTTCGACAGAACGTCTGCTAAGAGTCACATCTGTTTAGACTTACAGATTAACACGCACGATAGATAGACAACATCCAATTGGACTAGCGACCTGTCCAGACATCCGCTTTGACGCTTCAATCTCTCTTTATAAATAAATCTTTTAAAAAAATCTTTCCGTCGTCTAAACTCCCATTAAATAATACAGAATCTTTAGAGATACGGGTTGGTATTTGGAACTCCTTTTATATACGTAAGGGAATATTATTTTTCAACACACAGAAAAATGAGAGATTGTTCTCTACTCCAATGCCTCACCCCCGCATATACAGCTTTTAACATTTTTTAAACACCACCGCCCAAAACCCCAACCACCTGCCCCGCACCAAGTTTTCAGGCGTTTGGGGGCCGTGACCCACCCTCTTGTGGGGGGAACCCCACTTAACCCCCACTCACCTGTTCCTCCGCCGCACCGTCGCTCCCCCGCTGACATCCGGCTGCCCCAAATGACATCATCACACCACCACCCCCCCACACACACACACCCCGGTTTTTTTAATTCGCCCCAAAAAATGCACCGAACGACCAGACCCAGGGCTGGCCCCTTCCCCTCAGGCGGCTCCACCACCGGCTGCAAACCCGGGCCGGGGCATCTGTCGAGCAGCACGAGACGCGGACAACGAGGCACCTGCAAAACAAACAGCAAACCCCAACCGGAGATCAGCATCATCAAACGAAAGAGCACCGAAGAGAGTAGAGGAATTCCCTCCGGCCGAGGGACAGGACAGGAGCTGAGCTACAGGAGGATTGCGGGGAAACAGCTCCGCTCCAAAGACGGCACGGCCTGCCAAAGCCGGAGCCATCCCGACGCTTCAGGTCCCTATTCAGACTGACCCGTGCCACTTGCAACACCTTCTCAGCCTAACAGCGTAACAAACCCTCCGCCCGCTGGGGGGAAGCGCCTCCTCCCTTCCCTTTCCCTGCCGCTGGAAAGCTCTGCGCGCGTTTAGATACGGCCAAGAAAAATACTCACGCTAGAAAAGCCTCGGACTTTTTCTTCGGCGCTAATTCAACTGGCACAGCTCCGAACCCCCACCGTTGCGCTCTCCGTCTCCAGAACGCGCAGTTGTCATTTGACCGGGGGCTGCTTTCTCTCCTACCCAAGGAGGAGGGACATCTGGCCGGCGGCACTGCCCGAGAGAGATGCTACCGCACTGCCGGGGAAACGCGACGCTGAAAGCCAGGCAGAAATCAGGTTCTTCAGAGCGCTCCGCCTAAAGAAAAGGGGGGGGAAAAACAAAAAACAAAAAAACTAGAAAAAAAACCCAACCAAAAACCCAACCCGTTACCTTCAGTCGCCTCTCTTTTCAAAGATTTGGAACAAATACCTCGCCGCTTAGGGACGCCTAAGACGCTGTAGGCTACAGCCGGTGGACGGTTGCCGTTTAAAGCCTGCAAGTCAGTTTGCACGTTATACGACTTTAACCCTTTTTTTAAAGTCTCCTTTACGATAGAAAAAACCAGGAAGGTAAGAGATTCCCCAAACGGCTGTACTTTTGGCGGGGGGAAATCCAATCCCCGGTGCCGCGATCCACCAGGCTACCGAAAACGACCGGCGGACCGGCCAAGGCTTTTGGCTGTGCCGAACACGCAGAGGAACAGGGTTTGGCCGTGTCCCCGCTGTTACGGGGGACCCAGAGCCCAAAGGCCGGCCATGCCATCGGCCGTCGGAAGAGGTGCCGCGCTCGGGCCTTTGGAAGGACATCGTCTTTCTTTTTGTCCCTATTTAATAGAGCGCGCGACGTCTCCTCGCTGATGACTTCTGCTGCCCAGCGCATCGTCTCCGAGGATCCCCTCTCGTGGGAACTTCAGGAGAGGCAACCGCTTGGCACGAGAAACCGGTGCCCTTTCAGAAAGGGAAACCTCCTTCCGACTGACGTCCAAATGACACGCCGTAGGCTACGGACAACGGACGTTCCTGGAAGGCTCGACTCACCTAAGCCACCTCAGGACTCGCCGCCACCAGTGACGAGGCTGATGATGCTCCTTGGTTCGTGGCAAAGCCTGGAAAACAGGCAGAAGCGGCGCCGGTTCGTCCCGTTTTGTCCACGTCTCTTCGTTGACCGCCCCGGCTTTCAGCGCAGATGCCATGAAAGAGGAGTGACAAAGAAAAGGCGAGGTCAGGCAGCAAAAGAGCTCTGCAGGCTGCCACCTGCAGTCAACCGCGCACCCTGTTTTGGAAGCCACACGCCCGCCCGCCCGCCACCCCCCGCCCAAAACAAACAAACAAACAAACAAACAAAGAGACAAGAACCCCGGCACCTGGCCTCTTTCTTGTCTTCAGGAGCTCATCCTGAAGCTCATCGCTTCTGTCTTGTCAGAGCAGGAAGCGCAGACCATCTGTATCCCGAGGACACCTGACCGGGATTAACACGTGTCCAGAGGTAGTCCCCATCTCTACGAGCGTGTCGCTTTGGTGCTTTTAATAATCCTAACTCGACGGTAGTCACTGGGACGGTCCTTTACGGTGGCTTCTTCAGACTTCTGGATCGCCAGTCCCAGTATTTCCATTTCATCCTACCAAAAAAAACCCCAAAGCACGTTACAGCTGCACATAACATTTTCTGCACGTTCTTGTACGAGTATTTAAGGCGTAGGAGAAAGAGAAGATCTGAAAGGCAGAAGAGGCATTCAAAAACCGTGCAACTATGAAAAAGTAAAGCAGCTCTCTCGGAAAAGCACGAGAAACGGCCATAAAAGGTATACTTATGAAATACGCCAAGTAATATCGGGGCACCAAAATATACTATATAGGAAGGCTAGGTGGCTCATTTGATAGAAATTCGATGTAAATCTAAGACAGTACCGAGAATTCTGTCTGTAAATGGGTAATATTCGGCACCACTCGGCTCTAAAATTGCCGCTGCGCCTGCCTGTGAAAAATCCTACTTTAAAAGCATCTAGTACGAACCTTAAAGTTTTCATCACAGTTACAGCCATCTTTCACCTTAAAGCATGCTTTACATTGCTGCTGCAGCCTATCTGCCAACTTGGAGTGTACACATCTGGGTATACACGCTTGTAATTCAGGACGATTCGCACAAATCGTTTCTGTGCAGAAAAACAGGCCTCGTTTCATTATGCAATCAAATTTGAAATTTTTTTTCTCGGGAGAAGTTTTGCCTTTTTAACTGTGAGAATTTTAACTAGGAATTCACACGCTGCCCATGCCTCAAATTATGAGGAGACGCATCACAAAACGAACTCAAAACGAACATCCCGGATTCAGGAAAACTAATTGTGCCTCCCCCCTCTGTGGAACGTGTCCGTAGGACAGGAGCGGGCACCCGCTTTGCCACAGAAGCAGACGGATGCGGAATTGCTCCACGCGTGTCGGTTAACACACATTCGGCTAATGGCCCACCACTCCTTGTACGCACAGGCTGACGACAGCCAGGTCGCCCGGTACGGGCTGAACACTTTGCAGGATTTGTTACAAACCTTTTTAGTGAAATAGATTTTGAAACCCCAGGAAACACACCCCTACCTCCGAGAATTGTAGGGCAATAAATATTTTGACAACTTACATTTCACGTCTATCCATGTATGTCCCATTACTGTCTGTGGTCATAAACTATCTAATATAGAATACTAAACGTTGCTACCATTTAAGAACCGAACGACAGCAACTGAACTGAACCGAAAGGAAGAGCTTTTCTTTGAAAATCGCAGTGCCACCTGAGAAGAAGCTGAAGACTGAAAATCGGGCGAGAGAATCACGCAAAAATATCAGCCTTGCTCTAAAAGCAAGACAGGAGAAAACCCACCAAAAAATAAAATGCAGTTTAATTGACCCAAAGGTCACCAAACAAAACAGGCAAAAAGCTTCACAATACACAGCGTTTGCACCGCTGTCGCTTTTCTGGCTTTTGCTGGGCCTAAGAGGTTGCTGTGACTTCCTCGAGCTGCCCTTCTGCGGTCACCAGATTGTTTCAGGGGAGACAGACGTCTCCCGGGGAGGCGCACGCAGAGAGCGCCGCTACGTCTCGGCTGTGACCCCTTGGTCACTGCGTTCCTGCGGTGCCCGTACCCGTGCTACCAACAGGATGTCACAAAAGGACGCAAGAGCAGGGGGAATCGCTACAGGAGTCCTGAATGTTTCCACGGGCTTTTGAAAACCCCATTTTCTAAATTAAGTTACGCGAGGGAGTCTTTTTGAAAGTTACGAGGCTTCTGTGTGTCTGCTACTAAAAACATCCAACCGACCGACTCAAAAAACACCCAGAACACACTTTCCCCACGTTCCCCCGACACCGTAGCCTTTCATCTCGGGGGATTTCCTTTCCTGCCTTGCGAACGGATGCAGGTTAGGGACACCATAAGACAGCTTCCCTAGGGTATCCGAACGGCTGTCAGCGTACCATTTAGATCCCTTGAGTACAAGCAATAGCGCGCGTTACCTCTCCGGTTTGATGCTCGCTGACAGGCCGAATCCTTTGTGGAACCTTAAGCTGTTGTTCCGGCTTCCCTATCTCTTGCTGGAAAAGGTCTCTCTCGTGCTCTCGGTCAATTGCTCGCTCCTGAAAGTGACAAAACAGTGAGGATGCACCATTTCACGTAAAAACTGTCTAAATTAAGGATATTACAGCTTCTTGCTTCTTTTAACACGAGGCTGGTAAGGGTACGTCAGTAGCATTATTACACGTCAGTACGAGCCGGCAACGCGCGCTGGCAGCCCAGAAAGCCAACCCCACCCTGGGCTGCATCAAGAGAAGCGTGGCCAGCGGGTCACGGGAGGCGATTCTACCCCCCTCTACTCTGCGCACGCGAGACCCCACCTGGAGTACGGTGTCCAGCTTTGGAGTCCTCGACACGGGAAGGACGTGGACCTGTTGGAAGGGGCCCAGCGGAGGGCCACGAAAACCATCGGAGGGACGGAGCACCTCCCCTGTGAAGAGAGACTGAGAGAGCTGGGGTTGTTCAGCCTGGAGAAGAGAAGGCTCCGGGGAGACCTCAGAGCAGCCTTCCAATATCTGAAGGGAGCCTACGGGAGAGCCGGAGAGGGACTCTCTGTCGGGAAAGGTAGCGACAGGACAAGGGGTAACGATTTTAAATCGGAAGAGGGGAGATTCAGACTAGATATTAGGAGGAAATTCTTTACCGTGAGGGTGGTGAGGCACTGGAACAGGTTGCCCGGGGAAGCTGTGGATGCCCCATCCCTGGAAGTGTTTAAGGCCAGGCTGGACGGGGCTTTGAGCAACCCGCTCTAGTGGAGGCGTCCCTGCCCAAGGCAGGGGGGCTGCAACACGATGATCTTGAAGGTCCCTTCCAATTCTAACCATTCTACGATTCTATGGTTTTTAAGGTGGCAGAACCTCTTGCGACTTCCATTAACAAAAACTACTCTCACCATTCGGGGCAACAAATCTCACATTTTTGAATAAAAACACGAGGACGGCACTGATACAGCCAGTATTATTTCACAAAAAGGACAGTTTTGTCTCTTCTGTTCAAAGCACAGCATACAAATAGCAATAGGCCAGTATTTTATGGTCTCCTTTCCTCGCGTTCATCCTTCATATATGTAGCATAAATAGGAATTAAGAATAGAAATTAACTTTGTGTTCATACTGAGGAGGAGCCAATGGGAAAAAAGAAATTCTAAATTTTGCATTTCAGTGTTACTTTTGACCAGCTGCAGTTGTTATATCCCACTCTGATATTTGGGGAATACATCTTTATACTGGAAATAAGGCACAGCCGCTGGCATCCGGTGAAACGTCACCTTTAAATGCCACTTTGCTGAACAGACAAACCTGATCAGACGCATTGAAATAAACTAGCTCAAGTAGCTGATACACAGAGGAATGCTCTGTCTAGCAACAGAAGCTTTTGCAAAAATGGAGGAAGCCAGAATAAAGCTGCAACAGTTACAAGTTGCAGATTTGAAAACCTCACCTGCTGTTTGAGCACCCCGCAGCCCGCCCAGCCCCTGCTTTCCCCCGCAGCCCCCAACACCCTCCTGCCCACCCCCCCTGCAGAACCAGCCAAAACGGCTTCTGCTCTCCGCCCCCAAACCGCATCACTTACTGCCCCCTTCCGAGCCCCAAAACCCAGCCGCTGAGCCTCTGCGCAAGTCCCCAAAACGCCGGACTCCACCCCCGCCCCTCAGCCCAAAGCCACACGACTCCCTCTCCGGCTGAAGCCCCAACACCAGCCACGCGAGCCCGTTTGCCAGCCCCGGGAGCCGCGAGCACTTCCCCAGACGCCTCAGCCCGCCCCCCCGCAACGCCGTCTCCCCTCGGAGCCGCCTCGGGACCCCGGCCGCCTTCCCCGCGCCCCCCCGCTGGCCTCGACGCTGTCCAGCTGCCTCGCGACGCTGTCCAGCGGCACCGCGACGCTGCCCAGCGGCACCGCGACGCTGTCCGGCTGCCCGGTGCTTTCCGCCCGCGCCGGTCCGGTGCGGTGCGGTGCGGTCCGGTCCGCGCCGCGCCGCAGCCGCTTCCGCGCGCGCCGCCATTTTCCCCCGGCCCCCTCCGCTTCCGGAGCGGCTCGGCCCGCCCATGCGGCGCGCCCATTGGTCACGGCGCCGGAAGCGGCTTCCGTCCTCGGGGAGCCCGTCCCATTGGTCGGTCGCGCCGTCAATCTTCAGCGCCTCCCACCCCGGCCAATCGGAGCGCGGCAGGCGATCCGACCAATCGGAGCGCGGCGGTCGCGCTGTGATTGGCTCGTCCTCCTGTCAATCCGCCCGGGGGCGGTTGCCATGGTGAGGACGCCCCGCCCGGTGGCGCATGCGCAGTAGTGAGGGCGGCGCCGTCCTTACTACTGCGCATGCGCGACGAGGCGGGGCTTCCTCACCATGGCAACCGCCCCCGGGCGGATTGACAGGAGGACGAGCCAATCACAACGCGACCGCCCCGCTCCGATTGGTCGGATCGCCTGCCGCGCTCCGATTGGCCGGACTGGGAGGCGCTGGAGATTGACGGCGCGATCGACCAATGGGACGGGGGCTCCTAGAGGACGGACGCCGCTTACGGCACCGCGACCAATGGGCGCGCGGTATGGGCGGGCCGAGCCGCTCCGGAACCGGAGGGGGCCGGGGGAAAACGGCGGCCAGCCCAGAAATCGCTGCGGACCGGTCCGCAGCGGCCGGAAAGCACCGGGCAGCCGGACAGCGCCCACGCCCACGCCCCCTTCCTTGTCCCCCTCTGAGACCTCACCGGGGCCATGAGCGGTGACCGCTCTCAGCCCGCTTCCCTCCACCCAGGGACCGTGACCACTTACCGGCGGGCAGGCCTTCCCGCTCTCTGCCCTGTCCCCGCTCGCAGTCCGGGCAGCCGCAGCCGTCGCCTCGGCGCCAAAAACCTCCGGTGTTCGCCCCGCAACCAGCCCCAGGGACGCCGCGGCGCTCTGCGCGTGGCCCCGGGGGCCGTGGGGGCGACAGCAGCCAGTCCGCCGGCGTCCAGGAAGGCAGGCGGGGGTGCCGCCTTATCCACCACAGAGACATCGGGGAGCTTTGCGTCCCTGCAGGAAAACGGGGCTGCGTTTTTTTCCTCCTGTCCCGCTGCACCGATCCAGCTCCCCAGGGCGGGAGGGGAAACGGGGGAAGGGGCTGCTTTTCATAGAATCATAGAATCGTCTAGGTTGCAAGAGACCCTTGGGATCATCGAGTCCAACCATCTACCCTACTCTACAAAGTTCTCCCCTACACCATATCCCCCAACACCACATCTCAACGGTTCTTAAACACATCCAGGGATGGTGACTCGACCACCTCCCTGGGTAGCCTGTTCCAATGCCCGACCACTCCCTCTGTGAAACATTCTTTCCTAATGTCCAGTCTAAACCTACCCTGTTGGAGCTTGAAGCCGTTCCCTCTCGTTCTGTCATTACCTACCCGTGCCAGGAGACCAGCACCGACCTCTCTACAGTGTCCTTTCAAGTAGGTTTAGAGAGTGACGAGGTCTCCCCTCAGCCCCCTCTTCCTCATACTAAACAGTCCCAGCTCCTTCAACCGCTCTTCATAGGATTTGTTTTCCAGGCCCTTCACCAGCTTCGTTGCCCTCCTCTGCACTCGCTCCAGCACCTCGACATCTCTCTTGGATTGAGGTGCCCAAAACCGGACGCAATACTCCAGGTGTGGCCTCACCAGTGCCGAGTACAGGGGCACAATCGCCTCCCTACTTCTGCTGCTCACGCTGTTTCTAATACAAGCCAGGATGCCGTTGGCTTTCGTGGCCACCTGGGCACACTGCCGGCTCACGTTCAGCCGCTTGTCCATTAGAACCCCCAGGTCTCTTTCTTCCAGGTGGTTTTCCAGCCACGTTTCCCCAAGCCTGTAGCGCTGCTCGGGGTTATTGTGGCCCACGCGCAGAACCTGGCGCTCGCCCTTGTTGAAACTCATACCACTGATGTTGGCCCAACGATCCAATCTACCTAAGTCTCTCTGTAGAGCTTCCCTATCCTCCTGGGAATCAACACTCCTGCTTAAAGCGCTTTTGAAAGCGCTTGGACGCCGGCAAGAGAGAGCAGAGGGGAGGGCCAGTTTGGAAATCCCTTCTAGCGATAGGCTCTCTTTGCAGTCTGGAACCATCTACAGCACAGGCGTTTACGCCTCCGCACTGACCGACCCGTGGGTAAGACTTAGGGAAAACGGATGCTCTTGATACACTTCGACAGAACGTCTGCTAAGAGTCACATCTGTTTAGACTTACAGATTAACACGCACGATAGACAACATCCAATTGGACTAGCGACCTGTCCAGACATCCGCTTTGACGCTTCAATCTCTCTTTATAAATAAATCTTTTAAAAAATCTTTCCGTCGTCTAAACTCCCATTAAATAATACAGAATCCTTAGAGATACGGGTTGGTATTTTGAACTCCTTTTATATACGTAAGGGAATATTATTTTTCAACACACAGAAAAATGAGAGATTGTTCTCTACTCCAATGCCTCACCCCCGCATATACAGCTTTTAACATTTTTTAAACACCACCGCCCAAAACCCCAACCACCTGCCCCGCACCAAGTTTTCAGGCGTTTGGGGGCCGTGACCCACCCTCTTGTGGGGGGAACCCCACTTAACCCCCACTCACCTGCTCCTCCGCCGCACCGTCGCTCCCCCGCTGACATCCGGCTGCCCCAAATGACATCATCACACCACCCCCCCCCACACACACGCACCGGTTTTTTTAATTCGCCCCAAAAAATGCACCGAACGACCAGACCCAGGGCTGGCCCCTTCCCCTCAGGCGGCTCCACCACCGGCTGCAAACCCGGGCCGGGGCATCTGTCGAGCAGCACGAGACGCGGACAACGAGGCACCTGCAAAACAAACAGCAAACCCCAACCGGAGATCAGCATCATCAAACGAAAGAGCACCGAAGAGAGTAGAGGAATTCCCTCCGGCCGAGGGACAGGACAGGAGCTGAGCTACAGGAGGATTGCGGGGAAACAGCTCCGCTCCAAAGACGGCACGGCCTGCCAAAGCCGGAGCCATCCCGACGCTTCAGGTCCCTATTCAGACTGACCCGTGCCACTTGCAACACCTTCTCAGCCTAACAGCGTAACAAACCCTCCGCCCGCTGGGGGGAAGCGCCTCCTCCCTTCCCTTTCCCTGCCGCTGGAAAGCTCTGCGCGCGTTTAGATACGGCCAAGAAAAATACTCACGCTAGAAAAGCCTCGGGTTTTTTCTTCGGCGCTAATTCAACTGGCACAGCTCCGAACCCCCACCGTTGCGCTCTCCGTCTCCAGAACGCGCAGTTGTCATTTGACCGGGGGCTGCTTTCTCTCCTACCCAAGGAGGAGGGACATCTGGCCGGCGGCACTGCCCGAGAGAGATGCTACCGCACTGCCGGGGAAACGCGACGCTGAAAGCCAGGCAGAAATCAGGTTCTTCAGAGCGCTCCGCCTAAAGAAAAGGGGGGGGAAAAACAAAAAACAAAAAAACTAGAAAAAAAACCCAACCAAAAACCCAACCCGTTACCTTCAGTCGCCTCTCTTTTCAAAGATTTGGAACAAATACCTCGCCGCTTAGGGACGCCTAAGACGCTGTAGGCTACAGCCGGTGGACGGTTGCCGTTTAAAGCCTGCAAGTCAGTTTGCACGTTATACGACTTTAACCCTTTTTTTAAAGTCTCCTTTACGATAGAAAAAACCAGGAAGGTAAGAGATTCCCCAAACGGCTGTACTTTTGGCGGGGGGAAATCCAATCCCCGGTGCCGCGATCCACCAGGCTACCGAAAACGACCGGCGGACCGGCCAAGGCTTTTGGCTGTGCCGAACACGCAGAGGAACAGGGTTTGGCCGTGTCCCCGCTGTTACGGGGGACCCAGAGCCCAAAGGCCGGCCATGCCATCGGCCGTCGGAAGAGGTGCCGCGCTCGGGCCTTTGGAAGGACATCGTCTTTCTTTTTGTCCCTATTTAATAGAGCGCGCGACGTCTCCTCGCTGATGACTTCTGCTGCCCAGCGCATCGTCTCCGAGGATCCCCTCTCGTGGGAACTTCAGGAGAGGCAACCGCTTGGCACGAGAAACCGGTGCCCTTTCAGAAAGGGAAACCTCCTTCCGACTGACGTCCAAATGACACGCCGTAGGCTACGGACAACGGACGTTCCTGGAAGGCTCGACTCACCTAAGCCACCTCAGGACTCGCCGCCACCAGTGACGAGGCTGATGATGCTCCTTGGTTCGTGGCAAAGCCTGGAAAACAGGCAGAAGCGGCGCCGGTTCGTCCCGTTTTGTCCACGTCTCTTCGTTGACCGCCCCGGCTTTCAGCGCAGATGCCATGAAAGAGGAGTGACAAAGAAAAGGCGAGGTCAGGCAGCAAAAGAGCTCTGCAGGCTGCCACCTGCAGTCAACCGCGCACCCTGTTTTGGAAGCCACACGCCCGCCCGCCCGCCCGCCACCCCCCGCCCAAAACAAACAAACAAACAAACAAACAAAGAGACAAGAACCCCGGCACCTGGCCTCTTTCTTGTCTTCAGGAGCTCATCCTGAAGCTCATCGCTTCTGTCTTGTCAGAGCAGGAAGCGCAGACCATCTGTATCCCGAGGACACCTGACCGGGATTAACACGTGTCCAGAGGTAGTCCCCATCTCTACGAGCGTGTCGCTTTGGTGCTTTTAATAATCCTAACTCGACGGTAGTCACTGGGACGGTCCTTTACGGTGGCTTCTTCAGACTTCTGGATCGCCAGTCCCAGTATTTCCATTTCATCCTACCAAAAAAAACCCCAAAGCACGTTACAGCTGCACATAACATTTTCTGCACGTTCTTGTACGAGTATTTAAGGCGTAGGAGAAAGAGAAGATCTGAAAGGCAGAAGAGGCATTCAAAAACCGTGCAACTATGAAAAAGTAAAGCAGCTCTCTCGGAAAAGCACGAGAAACGGCCATAAAAGGTATACTTATGAAATACGCCAAGTAATATCGGGGCACCAAAATATACTATATAGGAAGGCTAGGTGGCTCATTTGATAGAAATTCGATGTAAATCTAAGACAGTACCGAGAATTCTGTCTGTAAATGGGTAATATTCGGCACCACTCGGCTCTAAAATTGCCGCTGCGCCTGCCTGTGAAAAATCCTACTTTAAAAGCATCTAGTACGAACCTTAAAGTTTTCATCACAGTTACAGCCATCTTTCACCTTAAAGCATGCTTTACATTGCTGCTGCAGCCTATCTGCCAACTTGGAGTGTACACATCTGGGTATACACGCTTGTAATTCAGGACGATTCCCACAAATCGTTTCTGTGCAGAAAAACAGGCCTCGTTTCATTATGCAATCAAATTTGAAATTTTTTTTCTCGGGAGAAGTTTTGCCTTTTTAACTGTGAGAATTTTAACTAGGAATTCACACGCTACCCATGCCTCAAATTATGAGGAGACGCATCACAAAACGAACTCAAAACGAACATCCCGGATTCAGGAAAACTAATTGTGCCTCCCCCCTCTGTGGAACGTGTCCGTAGGACAGGAGCGGGCACCCGCTTTGCCACAGAAGCAGACGGATGCGGAATTGCTCCACGCGTGTCGGTTAACACACATTCGGCTAATGGCCCACCACTCCTTGTACGCAGAGGCTGACGACAGCCAGGTCGCCCGGTACGGGCTGAACACTTTGCAGGATTTGTTACAAACCTTTTTAGTGAAATAGATTTTGAAACCCCAGGAAACACACCCCTACCTCCGAGAATTGTAAGGCAATAAATATTTTGACAACTTACATTTCACGTCTATCCATGTATGTCCCATTACTGTCTGTGGTCATAAACTATCTAATATAGAATACTAAACGTTGCTACCATTTAAGAACCGAACGACAGCAACTGAACTGAACCGAAAGGAAGAGCTTTTCTTTGAAAATCGCAGTGCCACCTGAGAAGAAGCTGAAGACTGAAAATCGGGCGAGAGAATCACGCAAAAATATCAGCCTTGCTCTAAAAGCAAGACAGGAGAAAACCCACCAAAAAATAAAATGCAGTTCAATTGACCCAAAGGTCACCAAACAAGACAGGCAAAAAGCTTCACAACACACAGCGTTTGCACCGCTGTCGCTTTTCTGGCTTTTGCTGGGCCTAAGAGGTTGCTGTGACTTCCTCGAGCTGCCCTTCTGCGGTCACCAGATTGTTTCAGGGGAGACAGACGTCTCCCGGGGAGGCGCACGCAGAGAGCGCCGCTACGTCTCGGCTGTGACCCCTTGGTCACTGCGTTCCTGCGGTGCCCGTACCCGTGCTACCAACAGGATGTCACAAAAGGACGCAAGAGCAGGGGGAATCGCTACAGGAGTCCTGAATGTTTCCACGGGCTTTTGAAAACCCCATTTTCTAAATTAAGTTACGCGAGGGAGTCTTTTTGAAAGTTACGAGGCTTCTGTGTGTCTGCTACTAAAAACATCCAACCGACCGACTCAAAAAACACCCAGAACACACTTTCCCCACGTTCCCCCGACACCGTAGCCTTTCATCTCGGGGGATTTCCTTTCCTGCCTTGCGAACGGATGCAGGTTAGGGACACCATAAAACAGCTTCCCTAGGGTATCCGAACGGCTGTCAGCGTACCATTTAGATCCCTTGAGTACAAGCAATAGCGCGCGTTACCTCTCCGGTTTGATGCTCGCTGACAGGCCGAATCCTTTGTGGAACCTTAAGCTGTTGTTCCGGCTTCCCTATCTCTTGCTGGAAAAGGTCTCTCTCGTGCTCTCGGTCAATTGCTCGCTCCTGAAAGTGACGAAACAGTGAGGATGCACCATTTCACGTAAAAACTGTCTAAATTAAGGATATTACAGCTTCTCGCTTCTTTTAACACGAGGCTGGTAAGGGTACGTCAGTAGCATTATTACATGTCAGTACGAGCTGGCAACGCGCGCTGGCAGCCCAGAAAGCCAACCCCACCCTGGGCTGCATCAAGAGAAGCGTGGCCAGCGGGTCACGGGAGGCGATTCTACCCCCCTCTACTCTGCGCGCGCGAGACCCCACCTGGCGTACGGTGTCCAGCTTTGGAGTCCTCGACACGGGAAGGACGTGGACCTGTTGGAAGGGGCCCAGCGGAGGGCCACGAAAACCATCGGAGGGACGGAGCACCTCCCCTGTGAAGAGAGACTGAGAGAGCTGGGGTTGTTCAGCCTGGAGAAGAGAAGGCTCCGGGGAGACCTCAGAGCAGCCTTCCAATATCTGAAGGGAGCCTACGGGAGAGCCGGAGAGGGACTCTCTGTCGGGAAAGGTAGCGACAGGACAAGGGGTAACGGTTTTAAATCGGAAGAGGGGAGATTCAGACTAGATGTTAGGAGGAAATTCTTTACCGTGAGGGTGGTGAGGCACTGGAACAGGTTGCCCGGGGAAGCTGTGGATGCCCCATCCCTGGAAGTGTTTAAGGCCAGGCTGGACGGGGCTTTGAGCAACCCGCTCTAGTGGAGGCGTCCCTGCCCAAGGCAGGGGGGCTGCAACACGATGATCTTGAAGGTCCCTTCCAACTCTAACCATTCTATGATTCTATGGTTTTTAAGGTGGCAGAACCTCTTGCGACTTCCATTAACAAAAACTACTCTCACCATTCGGGGCAACAAATCTCACATTTTTGAATAAAAACACGAGGACGGCACTGATACAGCCAGTATTATTTCACAAAAAGGACAGTTTTGTCTCTTCTGTTCAAAGCGCAGCATACAAATAGCAATAGGCCAGTATTTTATGGTCTCCTTTCCTCGCGTTCATCCTTCATATATGTAGCATAAATAGGAATTAAGAATAGAAATTAACTTTGTGTTCATACTGAGGAGGAGCCAATGGGAAAAAAGAAATTCTAAATTTTGCATTTCAGTGTTACTTTTGACCAGCTGCAGTTGTTATATCCCACTCTGATATTTGGGGAATACATCTTTATACTGGAAATAAGGCACAGCCGCTGGCATCCGGTGAAACGTCACCTTTAAATGCCACTTTGCTGAACAGACAAACCTGATCAGACGCATTGAAATAAACTAGCTCAAGTAGCTGATACACAGAGGAATGCTCTGTCTAGCAACAGAAGCTTTTGCAAAAATGGAGGAAGCCAGAACAAAGCTGCAACAGTTACAAGTTGCAGATTTGAAAACCTCACCTGCTGTTTGAGCACCCCGCAGCCCGCCCAGCCCCTGCTTTCCCCCGCAGCCCCCAACGCCCTCCTGCCCACCCCCCGTGCAGAACCAGCCAAAACGGCTTCTGCTCTCCGCCCCCAAACCGCATCACTTACTGCCCCCTTCCGAGCCCCAAAACCCAGCCGCTGAGCCTCTGCTCAAGTCCCCAAAACGCCGGACTCCACCCCCGCCCCTCAGCCCAAAGCCACACGACTCCCTCTCCGGCTGAAGCCCCAACACCAGCCACGCGAGCCCGTTTGCCAGCCCCAGGAGCCGCGAGCACCTCCCCAGACGCCTCAGCCCGCCCCCCCGCAACGCCGTCTCCCCTCGGAGCCGCCTCGGGACCCCGGCCGCCTTCCCCGCGCCCCCCCGCTGGCCTCGACGCTGTCCAGCTGCCTCGCGACGCTGTCCAGCTGCCTCGCGACGCTGTCCAGCGGCACCGCGACGCTGTCCAGCGGCACCGCGACGCTGTCCGGCTGCCCGGTGCTTTCCGCCCGCGCCGGTCCGGTGCGGTGCGGTCCGCGCCGCGCCGCGCCGCAGCCGCTTCTGCGCGCGCCGCCATTTTCCCCCGGCCCCCTCCGCTTCCGGAGCGGCTCGGCCCGCCCATGCGGCGCGCCCATTGGTCACGGCGCCGGAAGCGGCTTCCGTCCTCGGGGAGCCCGTCCCATTGGTCGGTCGCGCCGTCAATCTTCAGCGCCTCCCACCCCGGCCAATCGGAGCGCGGCAGGCGATCCGACCAATCGGAGCGCGGCGGTCGCGCTGTGATTGGCTCGTCCTCCTGTCAATCCGCCAGGGGGCGGTTGCCATGGTGAGGACGCCCCGCCCGGTGGCGCATGCGCAGTAGTGAGGGCGGCGCCGTGCTCGCTACTGCCCCCTCGTGGACAAAAAGCGGTACTGCAGGTACGCAGGTACAGGGCGGGGGGGGGGGGGGGGGGACGCGCATGCCCAGTAGAAAGGGGGGCGCTGCGCTCGCCGCCGCTGCCGCCCGTGCCAGCAGAAACCGGCGGTGCGGCTCGGGGAGCGGGGGGAGGCGGGACCGGGGAAGGTTCCCTTTTCCCCAAATTAGGGAAAATGTTATTCATGTTCGGGGTTCAATTTGGGGGTTCAATTTACGGTTCTGCAGCGTCAGCCCCCGCATGGGCGCCGTCCCCGGCGGCGGGGAAGGACAAGAAAAACCCTAACAAAACCCTGAAGTCTTTTCCGTTGCGGAAAAGCACCGAAAAAAACCCCAAATTGAATAATTTTCCCCAATTTGGGGAAAATGGAACCTCCCAGGGCTCCGCCTTCCCCCCCCGCATCCGCCGAGCTGCAGCGCCGGTTTCTGCTGGCACGGGCGGCAGCGGCGAGCGCAGCGCCCCCCCCCCCCCCCCCGTCCACTGCGCATGCGGCCGGACCCCCCTACCCCCGTACCTGCAGTACCGCTTTTTGTCCACAAGCGGCGGCAGCAGCGAGGGCGGCGCCACTCTTTCCACTGCGCATGCGCGCCCCCCCCACCTGCAGTACCGATTTTTGTCCACAAGGCGGCAGTAGCGAGCACGGCGCCGCCCTTACTACTGCGCATGCGCGACCAGGCGGGGCTTCCTCACCATGGCAACCGCCCCCGGGCGGATTGACAGGAGGACGAGCCAATCACAACGCGACCGCCGCGCTCCGATTGGTCGGATCGCCTGCCGCGCTCCGATTGGCCGGAGTGGGACGTCAATGGCGGTTGCCATGGTGAGGACGCCCCGCCCGGTGGCGCATGCGCAGTAGTGAGGGCGGCGCCGTCCTTACTACTGCGCATGCGCGACCGGGCGGGGCTTCCTCACCATGGCAACCGCCCCCGGGCGGATTGACAGGAGGACGAGCCAATCACAACGCGACCGCCCCGCTCCGATTGGTCGGATCGCCTGCCGCGCTCCGATTGGCCGGACTGGGAGGCGCTGGAGATTGACGGCGCGATCGACCAATGGGACGGGGGCTCCTAGAGGACGGACGCCGCTTACGGCACCGCGACCAATGGGCGCGCGGTATGGGCGGGCCGAGCCGCTCCGGAACCGGAGGGGGCCGGGGGAAAACGGCGGCCAGCCCAGAAATCGCTGCGGACCGGTCCGCAGCGGGCGGAAAGCACCGGGCAGCGCCCACGCCCCCTTCCTTGTCCCCCTCTGAGACCTCACCGGGGCCATGAGCGGTGACCGCTCTCAGCCCGCTTCCCTCCACCCAGGGACCGTGACCACTTACCGGCGGGCAGGCCTTCCCGCTCTCTGCCCTGTCCCCGCTCGCAGTCCGGGCAGCCGCAGCCGTCGCCTCGGCGCCAAAAACCTCCGGTGTTCGCCCCGCAACCAGCCCCAGGGACGCCGCGGCGCTCTGCGCGTGGCCCCGGGGGCCGTGGGGGCGACAGCAGCCAGTCCGCCGGCGTCCAGGAAGGCAGGCGGGGGTGCCGCCTTATCCACCACAGAGACATCGGGGAGCTTTGCGTCCCTGCAGGAAAACGGGGCTGCGTTTTTTTCCTCCTGTCCCGCTGCACCGATCCAGCTCCCCAGGGCGGGAGGGGAAACGGGGGAAGGGGCTGCTTTTCATAGAATCATAGAATCGTCTAGGTTGCAAGAGACCCTTGGGATCATCGAGTCCAACCATCTACCCTACTCTACAAAGTTCTCCCCTACACCATATCCCCCAACACCACATCTCAACGGTTCTTAAACACATCCAGGGATGGTGACTCGACCACCTCCCTGGGTAGCCTGTTCCAATGCCCGACCACTCCCTCTGTGAAACATTCTTTCCTAATGTCCAGTCTAAACCTACCCTGTTGGAGCTTGAAGCCGTTCCCTCTCGTTCTGTCATTACCTACCCGTGCCAGGAGACCAGCACCGACCTCTCTACAGTGTCCTTTCAAGTAGGTTTAGAGAGTGACGAGGTCTCCCCTCAGCCCCCTCTTCCTCATACTAAACAGTCCCAGCTCCTTCAACCGCTCTTCATAGGATTTGTTTTCCAGGCCCTTCACCAGCTTCGTTGCCCTCCTCTGCACTCGCTCCAGCACCTCGACATCTCTCTTGGATTGAGGTGCCCAAAACCGGACGCAATACTCCAGGTGTGGCCTCACCAGTGCCGAGTACAGGGGCACAATCGCCTCCCTACTTCTGCTGCTCACGCTGTTTCTAATACAAGCCAGGATGCCGTTGGCTTTCGTGGCCACCTGGGCACACTGCCGGCTCACGTTCAGCCGCTTGTCCATTAGAACCCCCAGGTCTCTTTCTTCCAGGTGGTTTTCCAGCCACGTTTCCCCAAGCCTGTAGCGCTGCTCGGGGTTATTGTGGCCCACGCGCAGAACCTGGCGCTCGCCCTTGTTGAAACTCATACCACTGATGTTGGCCCAACGATCCAATCTACCTAAGTCTCTCTGTAGAGCTTCCCTATCCTCCTGGGAATCAACACTCCTGCTTAAAGCGCTTTTGAAAGCGCTTGGACGCCGGCAAGAGAGAGCAGAGGGGAGGGCCAGTTTGGAAATCCCTTCTAGCGATAGGCTCTCTTTGCAGTCTGGAACCATCTACAGCACAGGCGTTTACGCCTCCGCACTGACCGACCCGTGGGTAAGACTTAGGGAAAACGGATGCTCTTGATACACTTCGACAGAACGTCTGCTAAGAGTCACATCTGTTTAGACTTACAGATTAACACGCACGATAGACAACATCCAATTGGACTAGCGACCTGTCCAGACATCCGCTTTGACGCTTCAATCTCTCTTTATAAATAAATCTTTTAAAAAATCTTTCCGTCGTCTAAACTCCCATTAAATAATACAGAATCCTTAGAGATACGGGTTGGTATTTTGAACTCCTTTTATATACGTAAGGGAATATTATTTTTCAACACACAGAAAAATGAGAGATTGTTCTCTACTCCAATGCCTCACCCCCGCATATACAGCTTTTAACATTTTTTAAACACCACCGCCCAAAACCCCAACCACCTGCCCCGCACCAAGTTTTCAGGCGTTTGGGGGCCGTGACCCACCCTCTTGTGGGGGGAACCCCACTTAACCCCCACTCACCTGCTCCTCCGCCGCACCGTCGCTCCCCCGCTGACATCCGGCTGCCCCAAATGACATCATCACACCACCACCACCACCCCCCCCCCACACCGGTTTTTTTAATTCGCCCCAAAAAATGCACCGAACGACCAGACCCAGGGCTGGCCCCTTCCCCTCAGGCGGCTCCACCACCGGCTGCAAACCCGGGCCGGGGCATCTGTCGAGCAGCACGAGACGCGGACAACGAGGCACCTGCAAAACAAACAGCAAACCCCAACCGGAGATCAGCATCATCAAACGAAAGAGCACCGAAGAGAGTAGAGGAATTCCCTCCGGCCGAGGGACAGGACAGGAGCTGAGCTACAGGAGGATTGCGGGGAAACAGCTCCGCTCCAAAGACGGCACGGCCTGCCAAAGCCGGAGCCATCCCGACGCTTCAGGTCCCTATTCAGACTGACCCGTGCCACTTGCAACACCTTCTCAGCCTAACAGCGTAACAAACCCTCCGCCCGCTGGGGGGAAGCGCCTCCTCCCTTCCCTTTCCCTGCCGCTGGAAAGCTCTGCGCGCGTTTAGATACGGCCAAGAAAAATACTCACGCTAGAAAAGCCTCGGGTTTTTTCTTCGGCGCTAATTCAACTGGCACAGCTCCGAACCCCCACCGTTGCGCTCTCCGTCTCCAGAACGCGCAGTTGTCATTTGACCGGGGGCTGCTTTCTCTCCTACCCAAGGAGGAGGGACATCTGGCCGGCGGCACTGCCCGAGAGAGATGCTACCGCACTGCCGGGGAAACGCGACGCTGAAAGCCAGGCAGAAATCAGGTTCTTCAGAGCGCTCCGCCTAAAGAAAAGGGGGGGGAAAAACAAAAAACAAAAAAACTAGAAAAAAAACCCAACCAAAAACCCAACCCGTTACCTTCAGTCGCCTCTCTTTTCAAAGATTTGGAACAAATACCTCGCCGCTTAGGGACGCCTAAGACGCTGTAGGCTACAGCCGGTGGACGGTTGCCGTTTAAAGCCTGCAAGTCAGTTTGCACGTTATACGACTTTAACCCTTTTTTTAAAGTCTCCTTTACGATAGAAAAAACCAGGAAGGTAAGAGATTCCCCAAACGGCTGTACTTTTGGCGGGGGGAAATCCAATCCCCGGTGCCGCGGTCCACCAGGCTACCGAAAACGACCGGCGGACCGGCCAAGGCTTTTGGCTGTGCCGAACACGCAGAGGAACAGGGTTTGGCCGTGTCCCCGCTGTTACGGGGGACCCAGAGCCCAAAGGCCGGCCATGCCATCGGCCGTCGGAAGAGGTGCCGCGCTCGGGCCTTTGGAAGGACATCGTCTTTCTTTTTGTCCCTATTTAATAGAGCGCGCGACGTCTCCTCGCTGATGACTTCTGCTGCCCAGCGCATCGTCTCCGAGGATCCCCTCTCGTGGGAACTTCAGGAGAGGCAACCGCTTGGCACGAGAAACCGGTGCCCTTTCAGAAAGGGAAACCTCCTTCCGACTGACGTCCAAATGACACGCCGTAGGCTACGGACAACGGACGTTCCTGGAAGGCTCGACTCACCTAAGCCACCTCAGGACTCGCCGCCACCAGTGACGAGGCTGATGATGCTCCTTGGTTCGTGGCAAAGCCTGGAAAACAGGCAGAAGCGGCGCCGGTTCGTCCCGTTTTGTCCACGTCTCTTCGTTGACCGCCCCGGCTTTCAGCGCAGATGCCATGAAAGAGGAGTGACAAAGAAAAGGCGAGGTCAGGCAGCAAAAGAGCTCTGCAGGCTGCCACCTGCAGTCAACCGCGCACCCTGTTTTGGAAGCCACACGCCCGCCCGCCCGCCCGCCACCCCCCGCCCAAAACAAACAAACAAACAAACAAACAAAGAGACAAGAACCCCGGCACCTGGCCTCTTTCTTGTCTTCAGGAGCTCATCCTGAAGCTCATCGCTTCTGTCTTGTCAGAGCAGGAAGCGCAGACCATCTGTATCCCGAGGACACCTGACCGGGATTAACACGTGTCCAGAGGTAGTCCCCATCTCTACGAGCGTGTCGCTTTGGTGCTTTTAATAATCCTAACTCGACGGTAGTCACTGGGACGGTCCTTTACGGTGGCTTCTTCAGACTTCTGGATCGCCAGTCCCAGTATTTCCATTTCATCCTACCAAAAAAAACCCCAAAGCACGTTACAGCTGCACATAACATTTTCTGCACGTTCTTGTACGAGTATTTAAGGCGTAGGAGAAAGAGAAGATCTGAAAGGCAGAAGAGGCATTCAAAAACCGTGCAACTATGAAAAAGTAAAGCAGCTCTCTCGGAAAAGCACGAGAAACGGCCATAAAAGGTATACTTATGAAATACGCCAAGTAATATCGGGGCACCAAAATATACTATATAGGAAGGCTAGGTGGCTCATTTGATAGAAATTCGATGTAAATCTAAGACAGTACCGAGAATTCTGTCTGTAAATGGGTAATATTCGGCACCACTCGGCTCTAAAATTGCCGCTGCGCCTGCCTGTGAAAAATCCTACTTTAAAAGCATCTAGTACGAACCTTAAAGTTTTCATCACAGTTACAGCCATCTTTCACCTTAAAGCATGCTTTACATTGCTGCTGCAGCCTATCTGCCAACTTGGAGTGTACACATCTGGGTATACACGCTTGTAATTCAGGACGATTCCCACAAATCGTTTCTGTGCAGAAAAACAGGCCTCGTTTCATTATGCAATCAAATTTGAAATTTTTTTTCTCGGGAGAAGTTTTGCCTTTTTAACTGTGAGAATTTTAACTAGGAATTCACACGCTACCCATGCCTCAAATTATGAGGAGACGCATCACAAAACGAACTCAAAACGAACATCCCGGATTCAGGAAAACTAATTGTGCCTCCCCCCTCTGCGGAACGTGTCTGTAGGACAGGAGCGGGCACCCGCTTTGCCACAGAAGCAGACGGATGCGGAATTGCTCCACGCGTGTCGGTTAACACACATTCGGCTAATGGCCCACCACTCCTTGTACGCAGAGGCTGACGACAGCCAGGTCGCCCGGTACGGGCTGAACACTTTGCAGGATTTGTTACAAACCTTTTTAGTGAAATAGATTTTGAAACCCCAGGAAACACACCCCTACCTCCGAGAATTGTAAGGCAATAAATATTTTGACAACTTACATTTCACGTCTATCCATGTATGTCCCATTACTGTCTGTGGTCATAAACTATCTAATATAGAATACTAAACGTTGCTACCATTTAAGAACCGAACGACAGCAACTGAACTGAACCGAAAGGAAGAGCTTTTCTTTGAAAATCGCAGTGCCACCTGAGAAGAAGCTGAAGACTGAAAATCGGGCGAGAGAATCACGCAAAAATATCAGCCTTGCTCTAAAAGCAAGACAGGAGAAAACCCACCAAAAAATAAAATGCAGTTCAATTGACCCAAAGGTCACCAAACAAGACAGGCAAAAAGCTTCACAACACACAGCGTTTGCACCGCTGTCGCTTTTCTGGCTTTTGCTGGGCCTAAGAGGTTGCTGTGACTTCCTCGAGCTGCCCTTCTGCGGTCACCAGATTGTTTCAGGGGAGACAGACGTCTCCCGGGGAGGCGCACGCAGAGAGCGCCGCTACGTCTCGGCTGTGACCCCTTGGTCACTGCGTTCCTGCGGTGCCCGTACCCGTGCTACCAACAGGATGTCACAAAAGGACGCAAGAGCAGGGGGAATCGCTACAGGAGTCCTGAATGTTTCCACGGGCTTTTGAAAACCCCATTTTCTAAATTAAGTTACGCGAGGGAGTCTTTTTGAAAGTTACGAGGCTTCTGTGTGTCTGCTACTAAAAACATCCAACCGACCGACTCAAAAAACACCCAGAACACACTTTCCCCACGTTCCCCCGACACCGTAGCCTTTCATCTCGGGGGATTTCCTTTCCTGCCTTGCGAACGGATGCAGGTTAGGGACACCATAAAACAGCTTCCCTAGGGTATCCGAACGGCTGTCAGCGTACCATTTAGATCCCTTGAGTACAAGCAATAGCGCGCGTTACCTCTCCGGTTTGATGCTCGCTGACAGGCCGAATCCTTTGTGGAACCTTAAGCTGTTGTTCCGGCTTCCCTATCTCTTGCTGGAAAAGGTCTCTCTCCTGCTCTCGGTCAATTGCTCGCTCCTGAAAGTGACGAAACAGTGAGGATGCACCATTTCACGTAAAAACTGTCTAAATTAAGGATATTACAGCTTCTCGCTTCTTTTAACACGAGGCTGGTAAGGGTACGTCAGTAGCATTATTACATGTCAGTACGAGCTGGCAACGCGCGCTGGCAGCCCAGAAAGCCAACCCCACCCTGGGCTGCATCAAGAGAAGCGTGGCCAGCGGGTCACGGGAGGCGATTCTACCCCCCTCTACTCTGCGCGCGCGAGACCCCACCTGGCGTACGGTGTCCAGCTTTGGAGTCCTCGACACGGGAAGGACGTGGACCTGTTGGAAGGGGCCCAGCGGAGGGCCACGAAAACCATCGGAGGGACGGAGCACCTCCCCTGTGAAGAGAGACTGAGAGAGCTGGGGTTGTTCAGCCTGGAGAAGAGAAGGCTCCGGGGAGACCTCAGAGCAGCCTTCCAATATCTGAAGGGAGCCTACGGGAGAGCCGGAGAGGGACTCTCTGTCGGGAAAGGTAGCGACAGGACAAGGGGTAACGGTTTTAAATCGGAAGAGGGGAGATTCAGACTAGATGTTAGGAGGAAATTCTTTACCGTGAGGGTGGTGAGGCACTGGAACAGGTTGCCCGGGGAAGCTGTGGATGCCCCATCCCTGGAAGTGTTTAAGGCCAGGCTGGACGGGGCTTTGAGCAACCCGCTCTAGTGGAGGCGTCCCTGCCCAAGGCAGGGGGGCTGCAACACGATGATCTTGAAGGTCCCTTCCAACTCTAACCATTCTATGATTCTATGGTTTTTAAGGTGGCAGAACCTCTTGCGACTTCCATTAACAAAAACTACTCTCACCATTCGGGGCAACAAATCTCACATTTTTGAATAAAAACACGAGGACGGCACTGATACAGCCAGTATTATTTCACAAAAAGGACAGTTTTGTCTCTTCTGTTCAAAGCGCAGCATACAAATAGCAATAGGCCAGTATTTTATGGTCTCCTTTCCTCGCGTTCATCCTTCATATATGTAGCATAAATAGGAATTAAGAATAGAAATTAACTTTGTGTTCATACTGAGGAGGAGCCAATGGGAAAAAAGAAATTCTAAATTTTGCATTTCAGTGTTACTTTTGACCAGCTGCAGTTGTTATATCCCACTCTGATATTTGGGGAATACATCTTTATACTGGAAATAAGGCACAGCCGCTGGCATCCGGTGAAACGTCACCTTTAAATGCCACTTTGCTGAACAGACAAACCTGATCAGACGCATTGAAATAAACTAGCTCAAGTAGCTGATACACAGAGGAATGCTCTGTCTAGCAACAGAAGCTTTTGCAAAAATGGAGGAAGCCAGAACAAAGCTGCAACAGTTACAAGTTGCAGATTTGAAAACCTCACCTGCTGTTTGAGCACCCCGCAGCCCGCCCAGCCCCTGCTTTCCCCCGCAGCCCCCAACGCCCTCCTGCCCACCCCCCGTGCAGAACCAGCCAAAACGGCTTCTGCTCTCCGCCCCCAAACCGCATCACTTACTGCCCCCTTCCGAGCCCCAAAACCCAGCCGCTGAGCCTCTGCTCAAGTCCCCAAAACGCCGGACTCCACCCCCGCCCCTCAGCCCAAAGCCACACGACTCCCTCTCCGGCTGAAGCCCCAACACCAGCCACGCGAGCCCGTTTGCCAGCCCCAGGAGCCGCGAGCACCTCCCCAGACGCCTCAGCCCGCCCCCCCGCAACGCCGTCTCCCCTCGGAGCCGCCTCGGGACCCCGGCCGCCTTCCCCGCGCCCCCCCGCTGGCCTCGACGCTGTCCAGCTGCCTCGCGACGCTGTCCAGCTGCCTCGCGACGCTGTCCAGCGGCACCGCGACGCTGTCCAGCGGCACCGCGACGCTGTCCGGCTGCCCGGTGCTTTCCGCCCGCGCCGGTCCGGTGCGGTGCGGTCCGCGCCGCGCCGCGCCGCAGCCGCTTCTGCGCGCGCCGCCATTTTCCCCCGGCCCCCTCCGCTTCCGGAGCGGCTCGGCCCGCCCATGCGGCGCGCCCATTGGTCACGGCGCCGGAAGCGGCTTCCGTCCTCGGGGAGCCCGTCCCATTGGTCGGTCGCGCCGTCAATCTTCAGCGCCTCCCACCCCGGCCAATCGGAGCGCGGCAGGCGATCCGACCAATCGGAGCGCGGCGGTCGCGCTGTGATTGGCTCGTCCTCCTGTCAATCCGCCAGGGGGCGGTTGCCATGGTGAGGACGCCCCGCCCGGTGGCGCATGCGCAGTAGTGAGGGCGGCGCCGTGCTCGCTACTGCCCCCTCGTGGACAAAAAGCGGTACTGCAGGTACGCAGGTACAGGGCGGGGGGGGGGGGGGGGGACGCGCATGCCCAGTAGAAAGGGGGGCGCTGCGCTCGCCGCCGCTGCCGCCCGTGCCAGCAGAAACCGGCGGTGCGGCTCGGGGAGCGGGGGGAGGCGGGACCGGGGAAGGTTCCCTTTTCCCCAAATTAGGGAAAATGTTATTCATGTTCGGGGTTCAATTTGGGGGTTCAATTTACGGTTCTGCAGCGTCAGCCCCCGCATGGGCGCCGTCCCCGGCGGCGGGGAAGGACAAGAAAAACCCTAACAAAACCCTGAAGTCTTTTCCGTTGCGGAAAAGCACCGAAAAAAACCCCAAATTGAATAATTTTCCCCAATTTGGGGAAAATGGAACCTCCCAGGGCTCCGCCTTCCCCCCCCGCATCCGCCGAGCTGCAGCGCCGGTTTCTGCTGGCACGGGCGGCAGCGGCGAGCGCAGCGCCCCCCCCCCCCCCCCCGTCCACTGCGCATGCGGCCGGACCCCCCTACCCCCGTACCTGCAGTACCGCTTTTTGTCCACAAGCGGCGGCAGCAGCGAGGGCGGCGCCACTCTTTCCACTGCGCATGCGCGCCCCCCCCACCTGCAGTACCGATTTTTGTCCACAAGGCGGCAGTAGCGAGCACGGCGCCGCCCTTACTACTGCGCATGCGCGACCAGGCGGGGCTTCCTCACCATGGCAACCGCCCCCGGGCGGATTGACAGGAGGACGAGCCAATCACAACGCGACCGCCGCGCTCCGATTGGTCGGATCGCCTGCCGCGCTCCGATTGGCCGGAGTGGGACGTCAATGGCGGTTGCCATGGTGAGGACGCCCCGCCCGGTGGCGCATGCGCAGTAGTGAGGGCGGCGCCGTCCTTACTACTGCGCATGCGCGACCGGGCGGGGCTTCCTCACCATGGCAACCGCCCCCGGGCGGATTGACAGGAGGACGAGCCAATCACAACGCGACCGCCCCGCTCCGATTGGTCGGATCGCCTGCCGCGCTCCGATTGGCCGGACTGGGAGGCGCTGGAGATTGACGGCGCGATCGACCAATGGGACGGGGGCTCCTAGAGGACGGACGCCGCTTACGGCACCGCGACCAATGGGCGCGCGGTATGGGCGGGCCGAGCCGCTCCGGAACCGGAGGGGGCCGGGGGAAAACGGCGGCCAGCCCAGAAATCGCTGCGGACCGGTCCGCAGCGGGCGGAAAGCACCGGGCAGCGCCCACGCCCCCTTCCTTGTCCCCCTCTGAGACCTCACCGGGGCCATGAGCGGTGACCGCTCTCAGCCCGCTTCCCTCCACCCAGGGACCGTGACCACTTACCGGCGGGCAGGCCTTCCCGCTCTCTGCCCTGTCCCCGCTCGCAGTCCGGGCAGCCGCAGCCGTCGCCTCGGCGCCAAAAACCTCCGGTGTTCGCCCCGCAACCAGCCCCAGGGACGCCGCGGCGCTCTGCGCGTGGCCCCGGGGGCCGTGGGGGCGACAGCAGCCAGTCCGCCGGCGTCCAGGAAGGCAGGCGGGGGTGCCGCCTTATCCACCACAGAGACATCGGGGAGCTTTGCGTCCCTGCAGGAAAACGGGGCTGCGTTTTTTTCCTCCTGTCCCGCTGCACCGATCCAGCTCCCCAGGGCGGGAGGGGAAACGGGGGAAGGGGCTGCTTTTCATAGAATCATAGAATCGTCTAGGTTGCAAGAGACCCTTGGGATCATCGAGTCCAACCATCTACCCTACTCTACAAAGTTCTCCCCTACACCATATCCCCCAACACCACATCTCAACGGTTCTTAAACACATCCAGGGATGGTGACTCGACCACCTCCCTGGGTAGCCTGTTCCAATGCCCGACCACTCCCTCTGTGAAACATTCTTTCCTAATGTCCAGTCTAAACCTACCCTGTTGGAGCTTGAAGCCGTTCCCTCTCGTTCTGTCATTACCTACCCGTGCCAGGAGACCAGCACCGACCTCTCTACAGTGTCCTTTCAAGTAGGTTTAGAGAGTGACGAGGTCTCCCCTCAGCCCCCTCTTCCTCATACTAAACAGTCCCAGCTCCTTCAACCGCTCTTCATAGGATTTGTTTTCCAGGCCCTTCACCAGCTTCGTTGCCCTCCTCTGCACTCGCTCCAGCACCTCGACATCTCTCTTGGATTGAGGTGCCCAAAACCGGACGCAATACTCCAGGTGTGGCCTCACCAGTGCCGAGTACAGGGGCACAATCGCCTCCCTACTTCTGCTGCTCACGCTGTTTCTAATACAAGCCAGGATGCCGTTGGCTTTCGTGGCCACCTGGGCACACTGCCGGCTCACGTTCAGCCGCTTGTCCATTAGAACCCCCAGGTCTCTTTCTTCCAGGTGGTTTTCCAGCCACGTTTCCCCAAGCCTGTAGCGCTGCTCGGGGTTATTGTGGCCCACGCGCAGAACCTGGCGCTCGCCCTTGTTGAAACTCATACCACTGATGTTGGCCCAACGATCCAATCTACCTAAGTCTCTCTGTAGAGCTTCCCTATCCTCCTGGGAATCAACACTCCTGCTTAAAGCGCTTTTGAAAGCGCTTGGACGCCGGCAAGAGAGAGCAGAGGGGAGGGCCAGTTTGGAAATCCCTTCTAGCGATAGGCTCTCTTTGCAGTCTGGAACCATCTACAGCACAGGCGTTTACGCCTCCGCACTGACCGACCCGTGGGTAAGACTTAGGGAAAACGGATGCTCTTGATACACTTCGACAGAACGTCTGCTAAGAGTCACATCTGTTTAGACTTACAGATTAACACGCACGATAGACAACATCCAATTGGACTAGCGACCTGTCCAGACATCCGCTTTGACGCTTCAATCTCTCTTTATAAATAAATCTTTTAAAAAATCTTTCCGTCGTCTAAACTCCCATTAAATAATACAGAATCCTTAGAGATACGGGTTGGTATTTTGAACTCCTTTTATATACGTAAGGGAATATTATTTTTCAACACACAGAAAAATGAGAGATTGTTCTCTACTCCAATGCCTCACCCCCGCATATACAGCTTTTAACATTTTTTAAACACCACCGCCCAAAACCCCAACCACCTGCCCCGCACCAAGTTTTCAGGCGTTTGGGGGCCGTGACCCACCCTCTTGTGGGGGGAACCCCACTTAACCCCCACTCACCTGCTCCTCCGCCGCACCGTCGCTCCCCCGCTGACATCCGGCTGCCCCAAATGACATCATCACACCACCACCACCACCCCCCCCCCACACCGGTTTTTTTAATTCGCCCCAAAAAATGCACCGAACGACCAGACCCAGGGCTGGCCCCTTCCCCTCAGGCGGCTCCACCACCGGCTGCAAACCCGGGCCGGGGCATCTGTCGAGCAGCACGAGACGCGGACAACGAGGCACCTGCAAAACAAACAGCAAACCCCAACCGGAGATCAGCATCATCAAACGAAAGAGCACCGAAGAGAGTAGAGGAATTCCCTCCGGCCGAGGGACAGGACAGGAGCTGAGCTACAGGAGGATTGCGGGGAAACAGCTCCGCTCCAAAGACGGCACGGCCTGCCAAAGCCGGAGCCATCCCGACGCTTCAGGTCCCTATTCAGACTGACCCGTGCCACTTGCAACACCTTCTCAGCCTAACAGCGTAACAAACCCTCCGCCCGCTGGGGGGAAGCGCCTCCTCCCTTCCCTTTCCCTGCCGCTGGAAAGCTCTGCGCGCGTTTAGATACGGCCAAGAAAAATACTCACGCTAGAAAAGCCTCGGGTTTTTTCTTCGGCGCTAATTCAACTGGCACAGCTCCGAACCCCCACCGTTGCGCTCTCCGTCTCCAGAACGCGCAGTTGTCATTTGACCGGGGGCTGCTTTCTCTCCTACCCAAGGAGGAGGGACATCTGGCCGGCGGCACTGCCCGAGAGAGATGCTACCGCACTGCCGGGGAAACGCGACGCTGAAAGCCAGGCAGAAATCAGGTTCTTCAGAGCGCTCCGCCTAAAGAAAAGGGGGGGGAAAAACAAAAAACAAAAAAACTAGAAAAAAAACCCAACCAAAAACCCAACCCGTTACCTTCAGTCGCCTCTCTTTTCAAAGATTTGGAACAAATACCTCGCCGCTTAGGGACGCCTAAGACGCTGTAGGCTACAGCCGGTGGACGGTTGCCGTTTAAAGCCTGCAAGTCAGTTTGCACGTTATACGACTTTAACCCTTTTTTTAAAGTCTCCTTTACGATAGAAAAAACCAGGAAGGTAAGAGATTCCCCAAACGGCTGTACTTTTGGCGGGGGGAAATCCAATCCCCGGTGCCGCGGTCCACCAGGCTACCGAAAACGACCGGCGGACCGGCCAAGGCTTTTGGCTGTGCCGAACACGCAGAGGAACAGGGTTTGGCCGTGTCCCCGCTGTTACGGGGGACCCAGAGCCCAAAGGCCGGCCATGCCATCGGCCGTCGGAAGAGGTGCCGCGCTCGGGCCTTTGGAAGGACATCGTCTTTCTTTTTGTCCCTATTTAATAGAGCGCGCGACGTCTCCTCGCTGATGACTTCTGCTGCCCAGCGCATCGTCTCCGAGGATCCCCTCTCGTGGGAACTTCAGGAGAGGCAACCGCTTGGCACGAGAAACCGGTGCCCTTTCAGAAAGGGAAACCTCCTTCCGACTGACGTCCAAATGACACGCCGTAGGCTACGGACAACGGACGTTCCTGGAAGGCTCGACTCACCTAAGCCACCTCAGGACTCGCCGCCACCAGTGACGAGGCTGATGATGCTCCTTGGTTCGTGGCAAAGCCTGGAAAACAGGCAGAAGCGGCGCCGGTTCGTCCCGTTTTGTCCACGTCTCTTCGTTGACCGCCCCGGCTTTCAGCGCAGATGCCATGAAAGAGGAGTGACAAAGAAAAGGCGAGGTCAGGCAGCAAAAGAGCTCTGCAGGCTGCCACCTGCAGTCAACCGCGCACCCTGTTTTGGAAGCCACACGCCCGCCCGCCCGCCCGCCACCCCCCGCCCAAAACAAACAAACAAACAAACAAAGAAAGAGACAAGAACCCCGGCACCTGGCCTCTTTCTTGTCTTCAGGAGCTCATCCTGAAGCTCATCGCTTCTGTCTTGTCAGAGCAGGAAGCGCAGACCATCTGTATCCCGAGGACACCTGACCGGGATTAACACGTGTCCAGAGGTAGTCCCCATCTCTACGAGCGTGTCGCTTTGGTGCTTTTAATAATCCTAACTCGACGGTAGTCACTGGGACGGTCCTTTACGGTGGCTTCTTCAGACTTCTGGATCGCCAGTCCCAGTATTTCCATTTCATCCTACCAAAAAAAACCCCAAAGCACGTTACAGCTGCACATAACATTTTCTGCACGTTCTTGTACGAGTATTTAAGGCGTAGGAGAAAGAGAAGATCTGAAAGGCAGAAGAGGCATTCAAAAACCGTGCAACTATGAAAAAGTAAAGCAGCTCTCTCGGAAAAGCACGAGAAACGGCCATAAAAGGTATACTTATGAAATACGCCAAGTAATATCGGGGCACCAAAATATACTATATAGGAAGGCTAGGTGGCTCATTTGATAGAAATTCGATGTAAATCTAAGACAGTACCGAGAATTCTGTCTGTAAATGGGTAATATTCGGCACCACTCGGCTCTAAAATTGCCGCTGCGCCTGCCTGTGAAAAATCCTACTTTAAAAGCATCTAGTACGAACCTTAAAGTTTTCATCACAGTTACAGCCATCTTTCACCTTAAAGCATGCTTTACATTGCTGCTGCAGCCTATCTGCCAACTTGGAGTGTACACATCTGGGTATACACGCTTGTAATTCAGGACGATTCCCACAAATCGTTTCTGTGCAGAAAAACAGGCCTCGTTTCATTATGCAATCAAATTTGAAATTTTTTTTCTCGGGAGAAGTTTTGCCTTTTTAACTGTGAGAATTTTAACTAGGAATTCACACGCTACCCATGCCTCAAATTATGAGGAGACGCATCACAAAACGAACTCAAAACGAACATCCCGGATTCAGGAAAACTAATTGTGCCTCCCCCCTCTGCGGAACGTGTCCGTAGGACAGGAGCGGGCACCCGCTTTGCCACAGAAGCAGACGGATGCGGAATTGCTCCACGCGTGTCGGTTAACACACATTCGGCTAATGGCCCACCACTCCTTGTACGCAGAGGCTGACGACAGCCAGGTCGCCCGGTACGGGCTGAACACTTTGCAGGATTTGTTACAAACCTTTTTAGTGAAATAGATTTTGAAACCCCAGGAAACACACCCCTACCTCCGAGAATTGTAAGGCAATAAATATTTTGACAACTTACATTTCACGTCTATCCATGTATGTCCCATTACTGTCTGTGGTCATAAACTATCTAATATAGAATACTAAACGTTGCTACCATTTAAGAACCGAACGACAGCAACTGAACTGAACCGAAAGGAAGAGCTTTTCTTTGAAAATCGCAGTGCCACCTGAGAAGAAGCTGAAGACTGAAAATCGGGCGAGAGAATCACGCAAAAATATCAGCCTTGCTCTAAAAGCAAGACAGGAGAAAACCCACCAAAAAATAAAATGCAGTTCAATTGACCCAAAGGTCACCAAACAAGACAGGCAAAAAGCTTCACAACACACAGCGTTTGCACCGCTGTCGCTTTTCTGGCTTTTGCTGGGCCTAAGAGGTTGCTGTGACTTCCTCGAGCTGCCCTTCTGCGGTCACCAGATTGTTTCAGGGGAGACAGACGTCTCCCGGGGAGGCGCACGCAGAGAGCGCCGCTACGTCTCGGCTGTGACCCCTTGGTCACTGCGTTCCTGCGGTGCCCGTACCCGTGCTACCAACAGGATGTCACAAAAGGACGCAAGAGCAGGGGGAATCGCTACAGGAGTCCTGAATGTTTCCACGGGCTTTTGAAAACCCCATTTTCTAAATTAAGTTACGCGAGGGAGTCTTTTTGAAAGTTACGAGGCTTCTGTGTGTCTGCTACTAAAAACATCCAACCGACCGACTCAAAAAACACCCAGAACACACTTTCCCCACGTTCCCCCGACACCGTAGCCTTTCATCTCGGGGGATTTCCTTTCCTGCCTTGCGAACAGATGCAGGTTAGGGACACCATAAAACAGCTTCCCTAGGGTATCCGAACGGCTGTCAGCGTACCATTTAGATCCCTTGAGTACAAGCAATAGCGCGCGTTACCTCTCCGGTTTGATGCTCGCTGACAGGCCGAATCCTTTGTGGAACCTTAAGCTGTTGTTCCGGCTTCCCTATCTCTTGCTGGAAAAGGTCTCTCTCCTGCTCTCGGTCAATTGCTCGCTCCTGAAAGTGACGAAACAGTGAGGATGCACCATTTCAGGTAAAAACTGTCTAAATTAAGGATATTACAGCTTCTCGCTTCTTTTAACACGAGGCTGCTAACGGTACGTCAGTAGCATTATTACATGTCAGTACGAGCCGGCAACGCGCGCTGGCAGCCCAGAAAGCCAACCCCACCCTGGGCTGCATCAAGAGAAGCGTGGCCAGCGGGTCACGGGAGGCGATTCTACCCCCCTCTACTCTGCGCGCGCGAGACCCCACCTGGCGTACGGTGTCCAGCTTTGGAGTCCTCGACACGGGAAGGACGTGGACCTGTTGGAAGGGGCCCAGCGGAGGGCCACGAAAACCATCGGAGGGACGGAGCACCTCCCCTGTGAAGAGAGACTGAGAGAGCTGGGGTTGTTCAGCCTGGAGAAGAGAAGGCTCCGGGGAGACCTCAGAGCAGCCTTCCAATATCTGAAGGGAGCCTACGGGAGAGCCGGAGAGGGACTCTCTGTCGGGAAAGGTAGCGACAGGACAAGGGGTAACGGTTTTAAATCGGAAGAGGGGAGATTCAGACTAGATGTTAGGAGGAAATTCTTTACCGTGAGGGTGGTGAGGCACTGGAACAGGTTGCCCGGGGAAGCTGTGGATGCCCCATCCCTGGAAGTGTTTAAGGCCAGGCTGGACGGGGCTTTGAGCAACCCGCTCTAGTGGAGGCGTCCCTGCCCAAGGCAGGGGGGCTGCAACACGATGATCTTGAAGGTCCCTTCCAACTCTAACCATTCTATGATTCTATGGTTTTTAAGGTGGCAGAACCTCTTGCGACTTCCATTAACAAAAACTACTCTCACCATTCGGGGCAACAAATCTCACATTTTTGAATAAAAACACGAGGACGGCACTGATACAGCCAGTATTATTTCACAAAAAGGACAGTTTTGTCTCTTCTGTTCAAAGCGCAGCATACAAATAGCAATAGGCCAGTATTTTATGGTCTCCTTTCCTCGCGTTCATCCTTCATATATGTAGCATAAATAGGAATTAAGAATAGAAATTAACTTTGTGTTCATACTGAGGAGGAGCCAATGGGAAAAAAGAAATTCTAAATTTTGCATTTCAGTGTTACTTTTGACCAGCTGCAGTTGTTATATCCCACTCTGATATTTGGGGAATACATCTTTATACTGGAAATAAGGCACAGCCGCTGGCATCCGGTGAAACGTCACCTTTAAATGCCACTTTGCTGAACAGACAAACCTGATCAGACGCATTGAAATAAACTAGCTCAAGTAGCTGATACACAGAGGAATGCTCTGTCTAGCAACAGAAGCTTTTGCAAAAATGGAGGAAGCCAGAACAAAGCTGCAACAGTTACAAGTTGCAGATTTGAAAACCTCACCTGCTGTTTGAGCACCCCGCAGCCCGCCCAGCCCCTGCTTTCCCCCGCAGCCCCCAACGCCCTCCTGCCCACCCCCCGTGCAGAACCAGCCAAAACGGCTTCTGCTCTCCGCCCCCAAACCGCATCACTTACTGCCCCCTTCCGAGCCCCAAAACCCAGCCGCTGAGCCTCTGCTCAAGTCCCCAAAACGCCGGACTCCACCCCCGCCCCTCAGCCCAAAGCCACACGACTCCCTCTCCGGCTGAAGCCCCAACACCAGCCACGCGAGCCCGTTTGCCAGCCCCAGGAGCCGCGAGCACCTCCCCAGACGCCTCAGCCCGCCCCCCCGCAACGCCGTCTCCCCTCGGAGCCGCCTCGGGACCCCGGCCGCCTTCCCCGCGCCCCCCCGCTGGCCTCGACGCTGTCCAGCTGCCTCGCGACGCTGTCCAGCTGCCTCGCGACGCTGTCCAGCGGCACCGCGACGCTGTCCAGCGGCACCGCGACGCTGTCCGGCTGCCCGGTGCTTTCCGCCCGCGCCGGTCCGGTGCGGTGCGGTCCGCGCCGCGCCGCGCCGCAGCCGCTTCTGCGCGCGCCGCCATTTTCCCCCGGCCCCCTCCGCTTCCGGAGCGGCTCGGCCCGCCCATGCGGCGCGCCCATTGGTCACGGCGCCGGAAGCGGCTTCCGTCCTCGGGGAGCCCGTCCCATTGGTCGGTCGCGCCGTCAATCTTCAGCGCCTCCCACCCCGGCCAATCGGAGCGCGGCAGGCGATCCGACCAATCGGAGCGCGGCGGTCGCGCTGTGATTGGCTCGTCCTCCTGTCAATCCGCCAGGGGGCGGTTGCCATGGTGAGGACGCCCCGCCCGGTGGCGCATGCGCAGTAGTGAGGGCGGCGCCGTCCTTACTACTGCGCATGCGCGACCGGGCGGGGCTTCCTCACCATGGCAACCGCCCCCCGGGCGGATTGACAGGAGGACGAGCCAATCACAACGCGACCGCCGCGCTCCGATTGGTCGGATCGCCTGCCGCGCTCCGATTGGCCGGAGTGGGACGTCAATGGCGGTTGCCATGGTGAGGACGCCCCGCCCGGTGGCGCATGCGCAGTAGTGAGGGCGGCGCCGTGCTCGCTACTGCCCCCTCGTGGACAAAAAGCGGTACTGCAGGTACGCAGGTACAGGGCGGGGGGGGGGGGGGACGCGCATGCCCAGTAGAAAGGGGGGCGCTGCGCTCGCCGCCGCTGCCGCCCGTGCCAGCAGAAACCGGCGGTGCGGCTCGGGGAGCGGGGGGAGGCGGGACCGGGGAAGGTTCCCTTTTCCCCAAATTAGGGAAAATGTTATTCATGTTCGGGGTTCAATTTGGGGGTTCAATTTACGGTTCTGCAGCGTCAGCCCCCGCATGGGCGCCGTCCCCGGCGGCGGGGAAGGGCAAGAAAAACCCTAACAAAACCCTGAAGTCTTTTCTGTTGCGGAAAAGCACCGAAAAAAACCCCAAATTGAATAATTTTCCCCAATTTGGGGAAAATGGAACCTCCCAGGGCTCCGCCTTCCCCCCCCGCATCCGCCGAGCTGCAGCGCCGGTTTCTGCTGGCACGGGCGGCAGCGGCGAGCGCAGCGCCCCCCCCCCCCCCCGTCCACTGCGCATGCGGCCGGACCCCCCTACCCCCGTACCTGCAGTACCGCTTTTTGTCCACAAGCGGCGGCAGCAGCGAGGGCGGCGCCACTCTTTCCACTGCGCATGCGCGCCCCCCCACCTGCAGTACCGATTTTTGTCCACAAGGCGGCAGTAGCGAGCACGGCGCCGCCCTTACTACTGCGCATGCGCGACCAGGCGGGGCTTCCTCACCATGGCAACCGCCCCCGGGCGGATTGACAGGAGGACGAGCCAATCACAACGCGACCGCCGCGCTCCGATTGGTCGGATCGCCTGCCGCGCTCCGATTGGCCGGAGTGGGACGTCAATGGCGGTTGCCATGGTGAGGACGCCCCGCCCGGTGGCGCATGCGCAGTAGCGAGGGCGGCGCCGTCCTTACTACTGCGCATGCGCGATCGGGCGGGGCTTCCTCACCATGGCAACCGCCCCCGGGCGGATTGACAGGAGGACGAGCCAATCACAACGCGACCGCCCCGCTCCGATTGGTCGGATCGCCTGCCGCGCTCCGATTGGCCGGACTGGGAGGCGCTGGAGATTGACGGCGCGATCGACCAATGGGACGGGGGCTCCTAGAGGACGGACGCCGCTTACGGCACCGCGACCAATGGGCGCGCGGTATGGGCGGGCCGAGCCGCTCCGGAACCGGAGGGGGCCGGGGGAAAACGGCGGCCAGCCCAGAAATCGCTGCGGACCGGTCCGCAGCGGGCGGAAAGCACCGGGCAGCGCCCACGCCCCCTTCCTTGTCCCCCTCTGAGACCTCACCGGGGCCATGAGCGGTGACCGCTCTCAGCCCGCTTCCCTCCACCCAGGGACCGTGACCACTTACCGGCGGGCAGGCCTTCCCGCTCTCTGCCCTGTCCCCGCTCGCAGTCCGGGCAGCCGCAGCCGTCGCCTCGGCGCCAAAAACCTCCGGTGTTCGCCCCGCAACCAGCCCCAGGGACGCCGCGGCGCTCTGCGCGTGGCCCCGGGGGCCGTGGGGGCGACAGCAGCCAGTCCGCCGGCGTCCAGGAAGGCAGGCGGGGGTGCCGCCTTATCCACCACAGAGACATCGGGGAGCTTTGCGTCCCTGCAGGAAAACGGGGCTGCGTTTTTTTCCTCCTGTCCCGCTGCACCGATCCAGCTCCCCAGGGCGGGAGGGGAAACGGGGGAAGGGGCTGCTTTTCATAGAATCATAGAATCGTCTAGGTTGCAAGAGACCCTTGGGATCATCGAGTCCAACCATCTACCCTACTCTACAAAGTTCTCCCCTACACCATATCCCCCAACACCACATCTCAACGGTTCTTAAACACATCCAGGGATGGTGACTCGACCACCTCCCTGGGTAGCCTGTTCCAATGCCCGACCACTCCCTCTGTGAAACATTCTTTCCTAATGTCCAGTCTAAACCTACCCTGTTGGAGCTTGAAGCCGTTCCCTCTCGTTCTGTCATTACCTACCCGTGCCAGGAGACCAGCACCGACCTCTCTACAGTGTCCTTTCAAGTAGGTTTAGAGAGTGACGAGGTCTCCCCTCAGCCCCCTCTTCCTCATACTAAACAGTCCCAGCTCCTTCAACCGCTCTTCATAGGATTTGTTTTCCAGGCCCTTCACCAGCTTCGTTGCCCTCCTCTGCACTCGCTCCAGCACCTCGACATCTCTCTTGGATTGAGGTGCCCAAAACCGGACGCAATACTCCAGGTGTGGCCTCACCAGTGCCGAGTACAGGGGCACAATCGCCTCCCTACTTCTGCTGCTCACGCTGTTTCTAATACAAGCCAGGATGCCGTTGGCTTTCGTGGCCACCTGGGCACACTGCCGGCTCACGTTCAGCCGCTTGTCCATTAGAACCCCCAGGTCTCTTTCTTCCAGGTGGTTTTCCAGCCACGTTTCCCCAAGCCTGTAGCGCTGCTCGGGGTTATTGTGGCCCACGCGCAGAACCTGGCGCTCGCCCTTGTTGAAACTCATACCACTGATGTTGGCCCAACGATCCAATCTACCTAAGTCTCTCTGTAGAGCTTCCCTATCCTCCTGGGAATCAACACTCCTGCTTAAAGCGCTTTTGAAAGCGCTTGGACGCCGGCAAGAGAGAGCAGAGGGGAGGGCCAGTTTGGAAATCCCTTCTAGCGATAGGCTCTCTTTGCAGTCTGGAACCATCTACAGCACAGGCGTTTACGCCTCCGCACTGACCGACCCGTGGGTAAGACTTAGGGAAAACGGATGCTCTTGATACACTTCGACAGAACGTCTGCTAAGAGTCACATCTGTTTAGACTTACAGATTAACACGCACGATAGACAACATCCAATTGGACTAGCGACCTGTCCAGACATCCGCTTTGACGCTTCAATCTCTCTTTATAAATAAATCTTTTAAAAAATCTTTCCGTCGTCTAAACTCCCATTAAATAATACAGAATCCTTAGAGATACGGGTTGGTATTTTGAACTCCTTTTATATACGTAAGGGAATATTATTTTTCAACACACAGAAAAATGAGAGATTGTTCTCTACTCCAATGCCTCACCCCCGCATATACAGCTTTTAACATTTTTTAAACACCACCGCCCAAAACCCCAACCACCTGCCCCGCACCAAGTTTTCAGGCGTTTGGGGGCCGTGACCCACCCTCTTGTGGGGGGAACCCCACTTAACCCCCACTCACCTGCTCCTCCGCCGCACCGTCGCTCCCCCGCTGACATCCGGCTGCCCCAAATGACATCATCACACCACCCCCCCCCACACACACGCACCGGTTTTTTTAATTCGCCCCAAAAAATGCACCGAACGACCAGACCCAGGGCTGGCCCCTTCCCCTCAGGCGGCTCCACCACCGGCTGCAAACCCGGGCCGGGGCATCTGTCGAGCAGCACGAGACGCGGACAACGAGGCACCTGCAAAACAAACAGCAAACCCCAACCGGAGATCAGCATCATCAAACGAAAGAGCACCGAAGAGAGTAGAGGAATTCCCTCCGGCCGAGGGACAGGACAGGAGCTGAGCTACAGGAGGATTGCGGGGAAACAGCTCCGCTCCAAAGACGGCACGGCCTGCCAAAGCCGGAGCCATCCCGACGCTTCAGGTCCCTATTCAGACTGACCCGTGCCACTTGCAACACCTTCTCAGCCTAACAGCGTAACAAACCCTCCGCCCGCTGGGGGGAAGCGCCTCCTCCCTTCCCTTTCCCTGCCGCTGGAAAGCTCTGCGCGCGTTTAGATACGGCCAAGAAAAATACTCACGCTAGAAAAGCCTCGGGTTTTTTCTTCGGCGCTAATTCAACTGGCACAGCTCCGAACCCCCACCGTTGCGCTCTCCGTCTCCAGAACGCGCAGTTGTCATTTGACCGGGGGCTGCTTTCTCTCCTACCCAAGGAGGAGGGACATCTGGCCGGCGGCACTGCCCGAGAGAGATGCTACCGCACTGCCGGGGAAACGCGACGCTGAAAGCCAGGCAGAAATCAGGTTCTTCAGAGCGCTCCGCCTAAAGAAAAGGGGGGGGAAAAACAAAAAACAAAAAAACTAGAAAAAAAACCCAACCAAAAACCCAACCCGTTACCTTCAGTCGCCTCTCTTTTCAAAGATTTGGAACAAATACCTCGCCGCTTAGGGACGCCTAAGACGCTGTAGGCTACAGCCGGTGGACGGTTGCCGTTTAAAGCCTGCAAGTCAGTTTGCACGTTATACGACTTTAACCCTTTTTTTAAAGTCTCCTTTACGATAGAAAAAACCAGGAAGGTAAGAGATTCCCCAAACGGCTGTACTTTTGGCGGGGGGAAATCCAATCCCCGGTGCCGCGATCCACCAGGCTACCGAAAACGACCGGCGGACCGGCCAAGGCTTTTGGCTGTGCCGAACACGCAGAGGAACAGGGTTTGGCCGTGTCCCCGCTGTTACGGGGGACCCAGAGCCCAAAGGCCGGCCATGCCATCGGCCGTCGGAAGAGGTGCCGCGCTCGGGCCTTTGGAAGGACATCGTCTTTCTTTTTGTCCCTATTTAATAGAGCGCGCGACGTCTCCTCGCTGATGACTTCTGCTGCCCAGCGCATCGTCTCCGAGGATCCCCTCTCGTGGGAACTTCAGGAGAGGCAACCGCTTGGCACGAGAAACCGGTGCCCTTTCAGAAAGGGAAACCTCCTTCCGACTGACGTCCAAATGACACGCCGTAGGCTACGGACAACGGACGTTCCTGGAAGGCTCGACTCACCTAAGCCACCTCAGGACTCGCCGCCACCAGTGACGAGGCTGATGATGCTCCTTGGTTCGTGGCAAAGCCTGGAAAACAGGCAGAAGCGGCGCCGGTTCGTCCCGTTTTGTCCACGTCTCTTCGTTGACCGCCCCGGCTTTCAGCGCAGATGCCATGAAAGAGGAGTGACAAAGAAAAGGCGAGGTCAGGCAGCAAAAGAGCTCTGCAGGCTGCCACCTGCAGTCAACCGCGCACCCTGTTTTGGAAGCCACACGCCCGCCCGCCCGCCCGCCACCCCCCGCCCAAAACAAACAAACAAACAAACAAACAAAGAGACAAGAACCCCGGCACCTGGCCTCTTTCTTGTCTTCAGGAGCTCATCCTGAAGCTCATCGCTTCTGTCTTGTCAGAGCAGGAAGCGCAGACCATCTGTATCCCGAGGACACCTGACCGGGATTAACACGTGTCCAGAGGTAGTCCCCATCTCTACGAGCGTGTCGCTTTGGTGCTTTTAATAATCCTAACTCGACGGTAGTCACTGGGACGGTCCTTTACGGTGGCTTCTTCAGACTTCTGGATCGCCAGTCCCAGTATTTCCATTTCATCCTACCAAAAAAAACCCCAAAGCACGTTACAGCTGCACATAACATTTTCTGCACGTTCTTGTACGAGTATTTAAGGCGTAGGAGAAAGAGAAGATCTGAAAGGCAGAAGAGGCATTCAAAAACCGTGCAACTATGAAAAAGTAAAGCAGCTCTCTCGGAAAAGCACGAGAAACGGCCATAAAAGGTATACTTATGAAATACGCCAAGTAATATCGGGGCACCAAAATATACTATATAGGAAGGCTAGGTGGCTCATTTGATAGAAATTCGATGTAAATCTAAGACAGTACCGAGAATTCTGTCTGTAAATGGGTAATATTCGGCACCACTCGGCTCTAAAATTGCCGCTGCGCCTGCCTGTGAAAAATCCTACTTTAAAAGCATCTAGTACGAACCTTAAAGTTTTCATCACAGTTACAGCCATCTTTCACCTTAAAGCATGCTTTACATTGCTGCTGCAGCCTATCTGCCAACTTGGAGTGTACACATCTGGGTATACACGCTTGTAATTCAGGACGATTCCCACAAATCGTTTCTGTGCAGAAAAACAGGCCTCGTTTCATTATGCAATCAAATTTGAAATTTTTTTTCTCGGGAGAAGTTTTGCCTTTTTAACTGTGAGAATTTTAACTAGGAATTCACACGCTGCCCATGCCTCAAATTATGAGGAGACGCATCACAAAACGAACTCAAAACGAACATCCCGGATTCAGGAAAACTAATTGTGCCTCCCCCCTCTGTGGAACGTGTCCGTAGGACAGGAGCGGGCACCCGCTTTGCCACAGAAGCAGACGGATGCGGAATTGCTCCACGCGTGTCGGTTAACACACATTCGGCTAATGGCCCACCACTCCTTGTACGCACAGGCTGACGACAGCCAGGTCGCCCGGTACGGGCTGAACACTTTGCAGGATTTGTTACAAACCTTTTTAGTGAAATAGATTTTGAAACCCCAGGAAACACACCCCTACCTCCGAGAATTGTAGGGCAATAAATATTTTGACAACTTACATTTCACGTCTATCCATGTATGTCCCATTACTGTCTGTGGTCATAAACTATCTAATATAGAATACTAAACGTTGCTACCATTTAAGAACCGAACGACAGCAACTGAACTGAACCGAAAGGAAGAGCTTTTCTTTGAAAATCGCAGTGCCACCTGAGAAGAAGCTGAAGACTGAAAATCGGGCGAGAGAATCACGCAAAAATATCAGCCTTGCTCTAAAAGCAAGACAGGAGAAAACCCACCAAAAAATAAAATGCAGTTTAATTGACCCAAAGGTCACCAAACAAAACAGGCAAAAAGCTTCACAATACACAGCGTTTGCACCGCTGTCGCTTTTCTGGCTTTTGCTGGGCCTAAGAGGTTGCTGTGACTTCCTCGAGCTGCCCTTCTGCGGTCACCAGATTGTTTCAGGGGAGACAGACGTCTCCCGGGGAGGCGCACGCAGAGAGCGCCGCTACGTCTCGGCTGTGACCCCTTGGTCACTGCGTTCCTGCGGTGCCCGTACCCGTGCTACCAACAGGATGTCACAAAAGGACGCAAGAGCAGGGGGAATCGCTACAGGAGTCCTGAATGTTTCCACGGGCTTTTGAAAACCCCATTTTCTAAATTAAGTTACGCGAGGGAGTCTTTTTGAAAGTTACGAGGCTTCTGTGTGTCTGCTACTAAAAACATCCAACCGACCGACTCAAAAAACACCCAGAACACACTTTCCCCACGTTCCCCCGACACCGTAGCCTTTCATCTCGGGGGATTTCCTTTCCTGCCTTGCGAACGGATGCAGGTTAGGGACACCATAAAACAGCTTCCCTAGGGTATCCGAACGGCTGTCAGCGTACCATTTAGATCCCTTGAGTACAAGCAATAGCGCGCGTTACCTCTCCGGTTTGATGCTCGCTGACAGGCCGAATCCTTTGTGGAACCTTAAGCTGTTGTTCCGGCTTCCCTATCTCTTGCTGGAAAAGGTCTCTCTCCTGCTCTCGGTCAATTGCTCGCTCCTGAAAGTGACGAAACAGTGAGGATGCACCATTTCACGTAAAAACTGTCTAAATTAAGGATATTACAGCTTCTCGCTTCTTTTAACACGAGGCTGCTAACGGTACGTCAGTAGCATTATTACATGTCAGTACGAGCCGGCAACGCGCGCTGGCAGCCCAGAAAGCCAACCCCACCCTGGGCTGCATCAAGAGAAGCGTGGCCAGCGGGTCACGGGAGGCGATTCTACCCCCCTCTACTCTGCGCACGCGAGACCCCACCTGGAGTACGGTGTCCAGCTTTGGAGTCCTCGACACGGGAAGGACGTGGACCTGTTGGAAGGGGCCCAGCGGAGGGCCACGAAAACCATCGGAGGGACGGAGCACCTCCCCTGTGAAGAGAGACTGAGAGAGCTGGGGTTGTTCAGCCTGGAGAAGAGAAGGCTCCGGGGAGACCTCAGAGCAGCCTTCCAATATCTGAAGGGAGCCTACGGGAGAGCCGGAGAGGGACTCTCTGTCGGGAAAGGTAGCGACAGGACAAGGGGTAACGATTTTAAATCGGAAGAGGGGAGATTCAGACTAGATATTAGGAGGAAATTCTTTACCGTGAGGGTGGTGAGGCACTGGAACAGGTTGCCCGGGGAAGCTGTGGATGCCCCATCCCTGGAAGTGTTTAAGGCCAGGCTGGACGGGGCTTTGAGCAACCCGCTCTAGTGGAGGCGTCCCTGCCCAAGGCAGGGGGGCTGCAACACGATGATCTTGAAGGTCCCTTCCAATTCTAACCATTCTACGATTCTATGGTTTTTAAGGTGGCAGAACCTCTTGCGACTTCCATTAACAAAAACTACTCTCACCATTCGGGGCAACAAATCTCACATTTTTGAATAAAAACACGAGGACGGCACTGATACAGCCAGTATTATTTCACAAAAAGGACAGTTTTGTCTCTTCTGTTCAAAGCACAGCATACAAATAGCAATAGGCCAGTATTTTATGGTCTCCTTTCCTCGCGTTCATCCTTCATATATGTAGCATAAATAGGAATTAAGAATAGAAATTAACTTTGTGTTCATACTGAGGAGGAGCCAATGGGAAAAAAGAAATTCTAAATTTTGCATTTCAGTGTTACTTTTGACCAGCTGCAGTTGTTATATCCCACTCTGATATTTGGGGAATACATCTTTATACTGGAAATAAGGCACAGCCGCTGGCATCCGGTGAAACGTCACCTTTAAATGCCACTTTGCTGAACAGACAAACCTGATCAGACGCATTGAAATAAACTAGCTCAAGTAGCTGATACACAGAGGAATGCTCTGTCTAGCAACAGAAGCTTTTGCAAAAATGGAGGAAGCCAGAATAAAGCTGCAACAGTTACAAGTTGCAGATTTGAAAACCTCACCTGCTGTTTGAGCACCCCGCAGCCCGCCCAGCCCCTGCTTTCCCCCGCAGCCCCCAACACCCTCCTGCCCACCCCCCCTGCAGAACCAGCCAAAACGGCTTCTGCTCTCCGCCCCCAAACCGCATCACTTACTGCCCCCTTCCGAGCCCCAAAACCCAGCCGCTGAGCCTCTGCGCAAGTCCCCAAAACGCCGGACTCCACCCCCGCCCCTCAGCCCAAAGCCACACGACTCCCTCTCCGGCTGAAGCCCCAACACCAGCCACGCGAGCCCGTTTGCCAGCCCCGGGAGCCGCGAGCACTTCCCCAGACGCCTCAGCCCGCCCCCCCGCAACGCCGTCTCCCCTCGGAGCCGCCTCGGGACCCCGGCCGCCTTCCCCGCGCCCCCCCGCTGGCCTCGACGCTGTCCAGCGGCACCGCGACGCTGCCCAGCGGCACCGCGACGCTGTCCGGCTGCCCGGTGCTTTCCGCCCGCGCCGGTCCGGTGCGGTGCGGTGCGGTCCGGTCCGCGCCGCGCCGCAGCCGCTTCCGCGCGCGCCGCCATTTTCCCCCGGCCCCCTCCGCTTCCGGAGCGGCTCGGCCCGCCCATGCGGCGCGCCCATTGGTCACGGCGCCGGAAGCGGCTTCCGTCCTCGGGGAGCCCGTCCCATTGGTCGGTCGCGCCGTCAATCTTCAGCGCCTCCCACCCCGGCCAATCGGAGCGCGGCAGGCGATCCGACCAATCGGAGCGCGGCGGTCGCGCTGTGATTGGCTCGTCCTCCTGTCAATCCGCCAGGGGGCGGTTGCCATGGTGAGGACGCCCCGCCCGGTGGCGCATGCGCAGTAGTGAGGGCGGCGCCGTCCTTACTACTGCGCATGCGCGACCGGGCGGGGCTTCCTCACCATGGCAACCGCCCCCGGGCGGATTGACAGGAGGACGAGCCAATCACAACGCGACCGCCCCGCTCCGATTGGTCGGATCGCCTGCCGCGCTCCGATTGGCCGGACTGGGAGGCGCTGGAGATTGACGGCGCGATCGACCAATGGGACGGGGGCTCCTAGAGGACGGACGCCGCTTACGGCCCCGCGACCAATGGGCGCGCGGTATGGGCGGACCGAGCCGCTCCGGAACCGGAGGGGGCCGGGGGGAAAACGGCGGCCAGCCCAGAAATCGCTGCGGACCGGTCCGCAGCGGCCGGAAAGCACCGGGCAGCCGGACAGCGCCCACGCCCACGCCCCCTTCCTTGTCCCCCTCTGAGACCTCACCGGGGCCATGAGCGGTGACCGCTCTCAGCCCGCTTCCCTCCACCCAGGGACCGTGACCACTTACCGGCGGGCAGGCCTTCCCGCTCTCTGCCCTGTCCCCGCTCGCAGTCCGGGCAGCCGCAGCCGTCGCCTCGGCGCCAAAAACCTCCGGTGTTCGCCCCGCAACCAGCCCCAGGGACGCCGCGGCGCTCTGCGCGTGGCCCCGGGGGCCGTGGGGGCGACAGCAGCCAGTCCGCCGGCGTCCAGGAAGGCAGGCGGGGGTGCCGCCTTATCCACCACAGAGACATCGGGGAGCTTTGCGTCCCTGCAGGAAAACGGGGCTGCGTTTTTTTCCTCCTGTCCCGCTGCACCGATCCAGCTCCCCAGGGCGGGAGGGGAAACGGGGGAAGGGGCTGCTTTTCATAGAATCATAGAATCGTCTAGGTTGCAAGAGACCCTTGGGATCATCGAGTCCAACCATCTACCCTACTCTACAAAGTTCTCCCCTACACCATATCCCCCAACACCACATCTCAACGGTTCTTAAACACATCCAGGGATGGTGACTCGACCACCTCCCTGGGTAGCCTGTTCCAATGCCCGACCACTCCCTCTGTGAAACATTCTTTCCTAATGTCCAGTCTAAACCTACCCTGTTGGAGCTTGAAGCCGTTCCCTCTCGTTCTGTCATTACCTACCCGTGCCAGGAGACCAGCACCGACCTCTCTACAGTGTCCTTTCAAGTAGGTTTAGAGAGTGACGAGGTCTCCCCTCAGCCCCCTCTTCCTCATACTAAACAGTCCCAGCTCCTTCAACCGCTCTTCATAGGATTTGTTTTCCAGGCCCTTCACCAGCTTCGTTGCCCTCCTCTGCACTCGCTCCAGCACCTCGACATCTCTCTTGGATTGAGGTGCCCAAAACCGGACGCAATACTCCAGGTGTGGCCTCACCAGTGCCGAGTACAGGGGCACAATCGCCTCCCTACTTCTGCTGCTCACGCTGTTTCTAATACAAGCCAGGATGCCGTTGGCTTTCGTGGCCACCTGGGCACACTGCCGGCTCACGTTCAGCCGCTTGTCCATTAGAACCCCCAGGTCTCTTTCTTCCAGGTGGTTTTCCAGCCACGTTTCCCCAAGCCTGTAGCGCTGCTCGGGGTTATTGTGGCCCACGCGCAGAACCTGGCGCTCGCCCTTGTTGAAACTCATACCACTGATGTTGGCCCAACGATCCAATCTACCTAAGTCTCTCTGTAGAGCTTCCCTATCCTCCTGGGAATCAACACTCCTGCTTAAAGCGCTTTTGAAAGCGCTTGGACGCCGGCAAGAGAGAGCAGAGGGGAGGGCCAGTTTGGAAATCCCTTCTAGCGATAGGCTCTCTTTGCAGTCTGGAACCATCTACAGCACAGGCGTTTACGCCTCCGCACTGACCGACCCGTGGGTAAGACTTAGGGAAAACGGATGCTCTTGATACACTTCGACAGAACGTCTGCTAAGAGTCACATCTGTTTAGACTTACAGATTAACACGCACGATAGACAACATCCAATTGGACTAGCGACCTGTCCAGACATCCGCTTTGACGCTTCAATCTCTCTTTATAAATAAATCTTTTAAAAAATCTTTCCGTCGTCTAAACTCCCATTAAATAATACAGAATCCTTAGAGATACGGGTTGGTATTTTGAACTCCTTTTATATACGTAAGGGAATATTATTTTTCAACACACAGAAAAATGAGAGATTGTTCTCTACTCCAATGCCTCACCCCCGCATATACAGCTTTTAACATTTTTTAAACACCACCGCCCAAAACCCCAACCACCTGCCCCGCACCAAGTTTTCAGGCGTTTGGGGGCCGTGACCCACCCTCTTGTGGGGGGAACCCCACTTAACCCCCACTCACCTGCTCCTCCGCCGCACCGTCGCTCCCCCGCTGACATCCGGCTGCCCCAAATGACATCATCACACCACCCCCCCCCCCCCACACGCACCGGTTTTTTTAATTCGCCCCAAAAAATGCACCGAACGACCAGACCCAGGGCTGGCCCCTTCCCCTCAGGCGGCTCCACCACCGGCTGCAAACCCGGGCCGGGGCATCTGTCGAGCAGCACGAGACGCGGACAACGAGGCACCTGCAAAACAAACAGCAAACCCCAACCGGAGATCAGCATCATCAAACGAAAGAGCACCGAAGAGAGTAGAGGAATTCCCTCCGGCCGAGGGACAGGACAGGAGCTGAGCTACAGGAGGATTGCGGGGAAACAGCTCCGCTCCAAAGACGGCACGGCCTGCCAAAGCCGGAGCCATCCCGACGCTTCAGGTCCCTATTCAGACTGACCCGTGCCACTTGCAACACCTTCTCAGCCTAACAGCGTAACAAACCCTCCGCCCGCTGGGGGGAAGCGCCTCCTCCCTTCCCTTTCCCTGCCGCTGGAAAGCTCTGCGCGCGTTTAGATACGGCCAAGAAAAATACTCACGCTAGAAAAGCCTCGGGTTTTTTCTTCGGCGCTAATTCAACTGGCACAGCTCCGAACCCCCACCGTTGCGCTCTCCGTCTCCAGAACGCGCAGTTGTCATTTGACCGGGGGCTGCTTTCTCTCCTACCCAAGGAGGAGGGACATCTGGCCGGCGGCACTGCCCGAGAGAGATGCTACCGCACTGCCGGGGAAACGCGACGCTGAAAGCCAGGCAGAAATCAGGTTCTTCAGAGCGCTCCGCCTAAAGAAAAGGGGGGGGAAAAACAAAAAACAAAAAAACTAGAAAAAAAACCCAACCAAAAACCCAACCCGTTACCTTCAGTCGCCTCTCTTTTCAAAGATTTGGAACAAATACCTCGCCGCTTAGGGACGCCTAAGACGCTGTAGGCTACAGCCGGTGGACGGTTGCCGTTTAAAGCCTGCAAGTCAGTTTGCACGTTATACGACTTTAACCCTTTTTTTAAAGTCTCCTTTACGATAGAAAAAACCAGGAAGGTAAGAGATTCCCCAAACGGCTGTACTTTTGGCGGGGGGAAATCCAATCCCCGGTGCCGCGATCCACCAGGCTACCGAAAACGACCGGCGGACCGGCCAAGGCTTTTGGCTGTGCCGAACACGCAGAGGAACAGGGTTTGGCCGTGTCCCCGCTGTTACGGGGGACCCAGAGCCCAAAGGCCGGCCATGCCATCGGCCGTCGGAAGAGGTGCCGCGCTCGGGCCTTTGGAAGGACATCGTCTTTCTTTTTGTCCCTATTTAATAGAGCGCGCGACGTCTCCTCGCTGATGACTTCTGCTGCCCAGCGCATCGTCTCCGAGGATCCCCTCTCGTGGGAACTTCAGGAGAGGCAACCGCTTGGCACGAGAAACCGGTGCCCTTTCAGAAAGGGAAACCTCCTTCCGACTGACGTCCAAATGACACGCCGTAGGCTACGGACAACGGACGTTCCTGGAAGGCTCGACTCACCTAAGCCACCTCAGGACTCGCCGCCACCAGTGACGAGGCTGATGATGCTCCTTGGTTCGTGGCAAAGCCTGGAAAACAGGCAGAAGCGGCGCCGGTTCGTCCCGTTTTGTCCACGTCTCTTCGTTGACCGCCCCGGCTTTCAGCGCAGATGCCATGAAAGAGGAGTGACAAAGAAAAGGCGAGGTCAGGCAGCAAAAGAGCTCTGCAGGCTGCCACCTGCAGTCAACCGCGCACCCTGTTTTGGAAGCCACACGCCCGCCCGCCCGCCCGCCACCCCCCGCCCAAAACAAACAAACAAACAAACAAAGAAAGAGACAAGAACCCCGGCACCTGGCCTCTTTCTTGTCTTCAGGAGCTCATCCTGAAGCTCATCGCTTCTGTCTTGTCAGAGCAGGAAGCGCAGACCATCTGTATCCCGAGGACACCTGACCGGGATTAACACGTGTCCAGAGGTAGTCCCCATCTCTACGAGCGTGTCGCTTTGGTGCTTTTAATAATCCTAACTCGACGGTAGTCACTGGGACGGTCCTTTACGGTGGCTTCTTCAGACTTCTGGATCGCCAGTCCCAGTATTTCCATTTCATCCTACCAAAAAAAACCCCAAAGCACGTTACAGCTGCACATAACATTTTCTGCACGTTCTTGTACGAGTATTTAAGGCGTAGGAGAAAGAGAAGATCTGAAAGGCAGAAGAGGCATTCAAAAACCGTGCAACTATGAAAAAGTAAAGCAGCTCTCTCGGAAAAGCACGAGAAACGGCCATAAAAGGTATACTTATGAAATACGCCAAGTAATATCGGGGCACCAAAATATACTATATAGGAAGGCTAGGTGGCTCATTTGATAGAAATTCGATGTAAATCTAAGACAGTACCGAGAATTCTGTCTGTAAATGGGTAATATTCGGCACCACTCGGCTCTAAAATTGCCGCTGCGCCTGCCTGTGAAAAATCCTACTTTAAAAGCATCTAGTACGAACCTTAAAGTTTTCATCACAGTTACAGCCATCTTTCACCTTAAAGCATGCTTTACATTGCTGCTGCAGCCTATCTGCCAACTTGGAGTGTACACATCTGGGTATACACGCTTGTAATTCAGGACGATTCCCACAAATCGTTTCTGTGCAGAAAAACAGGCCTCGTTTCATTATGCAATCAAATTTGAAATTTTTTTTCTCGGGAGAAGTTTTGCCTTTTTAACTGTGAGAATTTTAACTAGGAATTCACACGCTACCCATGCCTCAAATTATGAGGAGACGCATCACAAAACGAACTCAAAACGAACATCCCGGATTCAGGAAAACTAATTGTGCCTCCCCCCTCTGTGGAACGTGTCCGTAGGACAGGAGCGGGCACCCGCTTTGCCACAGAAGCAGACGGATGCGGAATTGCTCCACGCGTGTCGGTTAACACACATTCGGCTAATGGCCCACCACTCCTTGTACGCAGAGGCTGACGACAGCCAGGTCGCCCGGTACGGGCTGAACACTTTGCAGGATTTGTTACAAACCTTTTTAGTGAAATAGATTTTGAAACCCCAGGAAACACACCCCTACCTCCGAGAATTGTAAGGCAATAAATATTTTGACAACTTACATTTCACGTCTATCCATGTATGTCCCATTACTGTCTGTGGTCATAAACTATCTAATATAGAATACTAAACGTTGCTACCATTTAAGAACCGAACGACAGCAACTGAACTGAACCGAAAGGAAGAGCTTTTCTTTGAAAATCGCAGTGCCACCTGAGAAGAAGCTGAAGACTGAAAATCGGGCGAGAGAATCACGCAAAAATATCAGCCTTGCTCTAAAAGCAAGACAGGAGAAAACCCACCAAAAAATAAAATGCAGTTCAATTGACCCAAAGGTCACCAAACAAGACAGGCAAAAAGCTTCACAACACACAGCGTTTGCACCGCTGTCGCTTTTCTGGCTTTTGCTGGGCCTAAGAGGTTGCTGTGACTTCCTCGAGCTGCCCTTCTGCGGTCACCAGATTGTTTCAGGGGAGACAGACGTCTCCCGGGGAGGCGCACGCAGAGAGCGCCGCTACGTCTCGGCTGTGACCCCTTGGTCACTGCGTTCCTGCGGTGCCCGTACCCGTGCTACCAACAGGATGTCACAAAAGGACGCAAGAGCAGGGGGAATCGCTACAGGAGTCCTGAATGTTTCCACGGGCTTTTGAAAACCCCATTTTCTAAATTAAGTTACGCGAGGGAGTCTTTTTGAAAGTTACGAGGCTTCTGTGTGTCTGCTACTAAAAACATCCAACCGACCGACTCAAAAAACACCCAGAACACACTTTCCCCACGTTCCCCCGACACCGTAGCCTTTCATCTCGGGGGATTTCCTTTCCTGCCTTGCGAACGGATGCAGGTTAGGGACACCATAAAACAGCTTCCCTAGGGTATCCGAACGGCTGTCAGCGTACCATTTAGATCCCTTGAGTACAAGCAATAGCGCGCGTTACCTCTCCGGTTTGATGCTCGCTGACAGGCCGAATCCTTTGTGGAACCTTAAGCTGTTGTTCCGGCTTCCCTATCTCTTGCTGGAAAAGGTCTCTCTCCTGCTCTCGGTCAATTGCTCGCTCCTGAAAGTGACGAAACAGTGAGGATGCACCATTTCAGGTAAAAACTGTCTAAATTAAGGATATTACAGCTTCTCGCTTCTTTTAACACGAGGCTGGTAAGGGTACGTCAGTAGCATTATTACATGTCAGTACGAGCCGGCAACGCGCGCTGGCAGCCCAGAAAGCCAACCCCACCCTGGGCTGCATCAAGAGAAGCGTGGCCAGCGGGTCACGGGAGGCGATTCTACCCCCCTCTACTCTGCGCGCGCGAGACCCCACCTGGCGTACGGTGTCCAGCTTTGGAGTCCTCGACACGGGAAGGACGTGGACCTGTTGGAAGGGGCCCAGCGGAGGGCCACGAAAACCATCGGAGGGACGGAGCACCTCCCCTGTGAAGAGAGACTGAGAGAGCTGGGGTTGTTCAGCCTGGAGAAGAGAAGGCTCCGGGGAGACCTCAGAGCAGCCTTCCAATATCTGAAGGGAGCCTACGGGAGAGCCGGAGAGGGACTCTCTGTCGGGAAAGGTAGCGACAGGACAAGGGGTAACGGTTTTAAATCGGAAGAGGGGAGATTCAGACTAGATGTTAGGAGGAAATTCTTTACCGTGAGGGTGGTGAGGCACTGGAACAGGTTGCCCGGGGAAGCTGTGGATGCCCCATCCCTGGAAGTGTTTAAGGCCAGGCTGGACGGGGCTTTGAGCAACCCGCTCTAGTGGAGGCGTCCCTGCCCAAGGCAGGGGGGCTGCAACACGATGATCTTGAAGGTCCCTTCCAACTCTAACCATTCTATGATTCTATGGTTTTTAAGGTGGCAGAACCTCTTGCGACTTCCATTAACAAAAACTACTCTCACCATTCGGGGCAACAAATCTCACATTTTTGAATAAAAACACGAGGACGGCACTGATACAGCCAGTATTATTTCACAAAAAGGACAGTTTTGTCTCTTCTGTTCAAAGCGCAGCATACAAATAGCAATAGGCCAGTATTTTATGGTCTCCTTTCCTCGCGTTCATCCTTCATATATGTAGCATAAATAGGAATTAAGAATAGAAATTAACTTTGTGTTCATACTGAGGAGGAGCCAATGGGAAAAAAGAAATTCTAAATTTTGCATTTCAGTGTTACTTTTGACCAGCTGCAGTTGTTATATCCCACTCTGATATTTGGGGAATACATCTTTATACTGGAAATAAGGCACAGCCGCTGGCATCCGGTGAAACGTCACCTTTAAATGCCACTTTGCTGAACAGACAAACCTGATCAGACGCATTGAAATAAACTAGCTCAAGTAGCTGATACACAGAGGAATGCTCTGTCTAGCAACAGAAGCTTTTGCAAAAATGGAGGAAGCCAGAACAAAGCTGCAACAGTTACAAGTTGCAGATTTGAAAACCTCACCTGCTGTTTGAGCACCCCGCAGCCCGCCCAGCCCCTGCTTTCCCCCGCAGCCCCCAACGCCCTCCTGCCCACCCCCCGTGCAGAACCAGCCAAAACGGCTTCTGCTCTCCGCCCCCAAACCGCATCACTTACTGCCCCCTTCCGAGCCCCAAAACCCAGCCGCTGAGCCTCTGCTCAAGTCCCCAAAACGCCGGACTCCACCCCCGCCCCTCAGCCCAAAGCCACACGACTCCCTCTCCGGCTGAAGCCCCAACACCAGCCACGCGAGCCCGTTTGCCAGCCCCAGGAGCCGCGAGCACCTCCCCAGACGCCTCAGCCCGCCCCCCCGCAACGCCGTCTCCCCTCGGAGCCGCCTCGGGACCCCGGCCGCCTTCCCCGCGCCCCCCCGCTGGCCTCGACGCTGTCCAGCTGCCTCGCGACGCTGTCCAGCGGCACCGCGACGCTGTCCAGCGGCACCGCGACGCTGTCCAGCGGCACCGCGACGCTGTCCGGCTGCCCGGTGCTTTCCGCCCGCGCCGGTCCGGTGCGGTGCGGTCCGCGCCGCGCCGCGCCGCAGCCGCTTCTGCGCGCGCCGCCATTTTCCCCCGGCCCCCTCCGCTTCCGGAGCGGCTCGGCCCGCCCATGCGGCGCGCCCATTGGTCACGGCGCCGGAAGCGGCTTCCGTCCTCGGGGAGCCCGTCCCATTGGTCGGTCGCGCCGTCAATCTTCAGCGCCTCCCACCCCGGCCAATCGGAGCGCGGCAGGCGATCCGACCAATCGGAGCGCGGCGGTCGCGCTGTGATTGGCTCGTCCTCCTGTCAATCCGCCAGGGGGCGGTTGCCATGGTGAGGACGCCCCGCCCGGTGGCGCATGCGCAGTAGTGAGGGCGGCGCCGTCCTTACTACTGCGCATGCGCGACCGGGCGGGGCTTCCTCACCATGGCAACCGCCCCCCGGGCGGATTGACAGGAGGACGAGCCAATCACAACGCGACCGCCGCGCTCCGATTGGTCGGATCGCCTGCCGCGCTCCGATTGGCCGGAGTGGGACGTCAATGGCGGTTGCCATGGTGAGGACGCCCCGCCCGGTGGCGCATGCGCAGTAGTGAGGGCGGCGCCGTGCTCGCTACTGCCCCCTCGTGGACAAAAAGCGGTACTGCAGGTACGCAGGTACAGGGGGGGGGGGGGGGGGGGGGGACGCGCATGCCCAGTAGAAAGGGGGGCGCTGCGCTCGCCGCCGCTGCCGCCCGTGCCAGCAGAAACCGGCGGTGCGGCTCGGGGAGCGGGGGGAGGCGGGACCGGGGAAGGTTCCCTTTTCCCCAAATTAGGGAAAATGTTATTCATGTTCGGGGTTCAATTTGGGGGTTCAATTTACGGTTCTGCAGCGTCAGCCCCCGCATGGGCGCCGTCCCCGGCGGCGGGGAAGGGCAAGAAAAACCCTAACAAAACCCTGAAGTCTTTTCCGTTGCGGAAAAGCACCGAAAAAAACCCCAAATTGAATAATTTTCCCCAATTTGGGGAAAATGGAACCTCCCAGGGCTCCGCCTTCCCCCCCCGCATCCGCCGAGCTGCAGCGCCGGTTTCTGCTGGCACGGGCGGCAGCGGCGAGCGCAGCGCCCCCCCCCCCCCCCCCGTCCACTGCGCATGCGGCCGGACCCCCCTACCCCCGTACCTGCAGTACCGCTTTTTGTCCACAAGCGGCGGCAGCAGCGAGGGCGGCGCCACTCTTTCCACTGCGCATGCGCGCCCCCCCCCACCTGCAGTACCGATTTTTGTCCACAAGGCGGCAGTAGCGAGCACGGCGCCGCCCTTACTACTGCGCATGCGCGACCAGGCGGGGCTTCCTCACCATGGCAACCGCCCCCGGGCGGATTGACAGGAGGACGAGCCAATCACAACGCGACCGCCGCGCTCCGATTGGTCGGATCGCCTGCCGCGCTCCGATTGGCCGGAGTGGGACGTCAATGGCGGTTGCCATGGTGAGGACGCCCCGCCCGGTGGCGCATGCGCAGTAGTGAGGGCGGCGCCGTCCTTACTACTGCGCATGCGCGACCGGGCGGGGCTTCCTCACCATGGCAACCGCCCCCGGGCGGATTGACAGGAGGACGAGCCAATCACAACGCGACCGCCCCGCTCCGATTGGTCGGATCGCCTGCCGCGCTCCGATTGGCCGGACTGGGAGGCGCTGGAGATTGACGGCGCGATCGACCAATGGGACGGGGGCTCCTAGAGGACGGACGCCGCTTACGGCACCGCGACCAATGGGCGCGCGGTATGGGCGGGCCGAGCCGCTCCGGAACCGGAGGGGGCCGGGGGAAAACGGCGGCCAGCCCAGAAATCGCTGCGGACCGGTCCGCAGCGGGCGGAAAGCACCGGGCAGCGCCCACGCCCCCTTCCTTGTCCCCCTCTGAGACCTCACCGGGGCCATGAGCGGTGACCGCTCTCAGCCCGCTTCCCTCCACCCAGGGACCGTGACCACTTACCGGCGGGCAGGCCTTCCCGCTCTCTGCCCTGTCCCCGCTCGCAGTCCGGGCAGCCGCAGCCGTCGCCTCGGCGCCAAAAACCTCCGGTGTTCGCCCCGCAACCAGCCCCAGGGACGCCGCGGCGCTCTGCGCGTGGCCCCGGGGGCCGTGGGGGCGACAGCAGCCAGTCCGCCGGCGTCCAGGAAGGCAGGCGGGGGTGCCGCCTTATCCACCACAGAGACATCGGGGAGCTTTGCGTCCCTGCAGGAAAACGGGGCTGCGTTTTTTTCCTCCTGTCCCGCTGCACCGATCCAGCTCCCCAGGGCGGGAGGGGAAACGGGGGAAGGGGCTGCTTTTCATAGAATCATAGAATCGTCTAGGTTGCAAGAGACCCTTGGGATCATCGAGTCCAACCATCTACCCTACTCTACAAAGTTCTCCCCTACACCATATCCCCCAACACCACATCTCAACGGTTCTTAAACACATCCAGGGATGGTGACTCGACCACCTCCCTGGGTAGCCTGTTCCAATGCCCGACCACTCCCTCTGTGAAACATTCTTTCCTAATGTCCAGTCTAAACCTACCCTGTTGGAGCTTGAAGCCGTTCCCTCTCGTTCTGTCATTACCTACCCGTGCCAGGAGACCAGCACCGACCTCTCTACAGTGTCCTTTCAAGTAGGTTTAGAGAGTGACGAGGTCTCCCCTCAGCCCCCTCTTCCTCATACTAAACAGTCCCAGCTCCTTCAACCGCTCTTCATAGGATTTGTTTTCCAGGCCCTTCACCAGCTTCGTTGCCCTCCTCTGCACTCGCTCCAGCACCTCGACATCTCTCTTGGATTGAGGTGCCCAAAACCGGACGCAATACTCCAGGTGTGGCCTCACCAGTGCCGAGTACAGGGGCACAATCGCCTCCCTACTTCTGCTGCTCACGCTGTTTCTAATACAAGCCAGGATGCCGTTGGCTTTCGTGGCCACCTGGGCACACTGCCGGCTCACGTTCAGCCGCTTGTCCATTAGAACCCCCAGGTCTCTTTCTTCCAGGTGGTTTTCCAGCCACGTTTCCCCAAGCCTGTAGCGCTGCTCGGGGTTATTGTGGCCCACGCGCAGAACCTGGCGCTCGCCCTTGTTGAAACTCATACCACTGATGTTGGCCCAACGATCCAATCTACCTAAGTCTCTCTGTAGAGCTTCCCTATCCTCCTGGGAATCAACACTCCTGCTTAAAGCGCTTTTGAAAGCGCTTGGACGCCGGCAAGAGAGAGCAGAGGGGAGGGCCAGTTTGGAAATCCCTTCTAGCGATAGGCTCTCTTTGCAGTCTGGAACCATCTACAGCACAGGCGTTTACGCCTCCGCACTGACCGACCCGTGGGTAAGACTTAGGGAAAACGGATGCTCTTGATACACTTCGACAGAACGTCTGCTAAGAGTCACATCTGTTTAGACTTACAGATTAACACGCACGATAGATAGACAACATCCAATTGGACTAGCGACCTGTCCAGACATCCGCTTTGACGCTTCAATCTCTCTTTATAAATAAATCTTTTAAAAAATCTTTCCGTCGTCTAAACTCCCATTAAATAATACAGAATCCTTAGAGATACGGGTTGGTATTTGGAACTCCTTTTATATACGTAAGGGAATATTATTTTTCAACACACAGAAAAATGAGAGATTGTTCTCTACTCCAATGCCTCACCCCCGCATATACAGCTTTTAACATTTTTTAAACACCACCGCCCAAAACCCCAACCACCTGCCCCGCACCAAGTTTTCAGGCGTTTGGGGGCCGTGACCCACCCTCTTGTGGGGGGAACCCCACTTAACCCCCACTCACCTGCTCCTCCGCCGCACCGTCGCTCCCCCGCTGACATCCGGCTGCCCCAAATGACATCATCACACCACCACCACCACCCCCCCTCCACACCGGTTTTTTTAATTCGCCCCAAAAAATGCACCGAACGACCAGACCCAGGGCTGGCCCCTTCCCCTCAGGCGGCTCCACCACCGGCTGCAAACCCGGGCCGGGGCATCTGTCGAGCAGCACGAGACGCGGACAACGAGGCACCTGCAAAACAAACAGCAAACCCCAACCGGAGATCAGCATCATCAAACGAAAGAGCACCGAAGAGAGTAGAGGAATTCCCTCCGGCCGAGGGACAGGACAGGAGCTGAGCTACAGGAGGATTGCGGGGAAACAGCTCCGCTCCAAAGACGGCACGGCCTGCCAAAGCCGGAGCCATCCCGACGCTTCAGGTCCCTATTCAGACTGACCCGTGCCACTTGCAACACCTTCTCAGCCTAACAGCGTAACAAACCCTCCGCCCGCTGGGGGGAAGCGCCTCCTCCCTTCCCTTTCCCTGCCGCTGGAAAGCTCTGCGCGCGTTTAGATACGGCCAAGAAAAATACTCACGCTAGAAAAGCCTCGGGTTTTTTCTTCGGCGCTAATTCAACTGGCACAGCTCCGAACCCCCACCGTTGCGCTCTCCGTCTCCAGAACGCGCAGTTGTCATTTGACCGGGGGCTGCTTTCTCTCCTACCCAAGGAGGAGGGACATCTGGCCGGCGGCACTGCCCGAGAGAGATGCTACCGCACTGCCGGGGAAACGCGACGCTGAAAGCCAGGCAGAAATCAGGTTCTTCAGAGCGCTCCGCCTAAAGAAAAGGGGGGGGAAAAACAAAAAACAAAAAAACTAGAAAAAAAACCCAACCAAAAACCCAACCCGTTACCTTCAGTCGCCTCTCTTTTCAAAGATTTGGAACAAATACCTCGCCGCTTAGGGACGCCTAAGACGCTGTAGGCTACAGCCGGTGGACGGTTGCCGTTTAAAGCCTGCAAGTCAGTTTGCACGTTATACGACTTTAACCCTTTTTTTAAAGTCTCCTTTACGATAGAAAAAACCAGGAAGGTAAGAGATTCCCCAAACGGCTGTACTTTTGGCGGGGGGAAATCCAATCCCCGGTGCCGCGATCCACCAGGCTACCGAAAACGACCGGCGGACCGGCCAAGGCTTTTGGCTGTGCCGAACACGCAGAGGAACAGGGTTTGGCCGTGTCCCCGCTGTTACGGGGGACCCAGAGCCCAAAGGCCGGCCATGCCATCGGCCGTCGGAAGAGGTGCCGCGCTCGGGCCTTTGGAAGGACATCGTCTTTCTTTTTGTCCCTATTTAATAGAGCGCGCGACGTCTCCTCGCTGATGACTTCTGCTGCCCAGCGCATCGTCTCCGAGGATCCCCTCTCGTGGGAACTTCAGGAGAGGCAACCGCTTGGCACGAGAAACCGGTGCCCTTTCAGAAAGGGAAACCTCCTTCCGACTGACGTCCAAATGACACGCCGTAGGCTACGGACAACGGACGTTCCTGGAAGGCTCGACTCACCTAAGCCACCTCAGGACTCGCCGCCACCAGTGACGAGGCTGATGATGCTCCTTGGTTCGTGGCAAAGCCTGGAAAACAGGCAGAAGCGGCGCCGGTTCGTCCCGTTTTGTCCACGTCTCTTCGTTGACCGCCCCGGCTTTCAGCGCAGATGCCATGAAAGAGGAGTGACAAAGAAAAGGCGAGGTCAGGCAGCAAAAGAGCTCTGCAGGCTGCCACCTGCAGTCAACCGCGCACCCTGTTTTGGAAGCCACACGCCCGCCCGCCCGCCCGCCACCCCCCGCCCAAAACAAACAAACAAACAAACAAAGAAAGAGACAAGAACCCCGGCACCTGGCCTCTTTCTTGTCTTCAGGAGCTCATCCTGAAGCTCATCGCTTCTGTCTTGTCAGAGCAGGAAGCGCAGACCATCTGTATCCCGAGGACACCTGACCGGGATTAACACGTGTCCAGAGGTAGTCCCCATCTCTACGAGCGTGTCGCTTTGGTGCTTTTAATAATCCTAACTCGACGGTAGTCACTGGGACGGTCCTTTACGGTGGCTTCTTCAGACTTCTGGATCGCCAGTCCCAGTATTTCCATTTCATCCTACCAAAAAAAACCCCAAAGCACGTTACAGCTGCACATAACATTTTCTGCACGTTCTTGTACGAGTATTTAAGGCGTAGGAGAAAGAGAAGATCTGAAAGGCAGAAGAGGCATTCAAAAACCGTGCAACTATGAAAAAGTAAAGCAGCTCTCTCGGAAAAGCACGAGAAACGGCCATAAAAGGTATACTTATGAAATACGCCAAGTAATATCGGGGCACCAAAATATACTATATAGGAAGGCTAGGTGGCTCATTTGATAGAAATTCGATGTAAATCTAAGACAGTACCGAGAATTCTGTCTGTAAATGGGTAATATTCGGCACCACTCGGCTCTAAAATTGCCGCTGCGCCTGCCTGTGAAAAATCCTACTTTAAAAGCATCTAGTACGAACCTTAAAGTTTTCATCACAGTTACAGCCATCTTTCACCTTAAAGCATGCTTTACATTGCTGCTGCAGCCTATCTGCCAACTTGGAGTGTACACATCTGGGTATACACGCTTGTAATTCAGGACGATTCCCACAAATCGTTTCTGTGCAGAAAAACAGGCCTCGTTTCATTATGCAATCAAATTTGAAATTTTTTTTCTCGGGAGAAGTTTTGCCTTTTTAACTGTGAGAATTTTAACTAGGAATTCACACGCTACCCATGCCTCAAATTATGAGGAGACGCATCACAAAACGAACTCAAAACGAACATCCCGGATTCAGGAAAACTAATTGTGCCTCCCCCCTCTGTGGAACGTGTCCGTAGGACAGGAGCGGGCACCCGCTTTGCCACAGAAGCAGACGGATGCGGAATTGCTCCACGCGTGTCGGTTAACACACATTCGGCTAATGGCCCACCACTCCTTGTACGCACAGGCTGACGACAGCCAGGTCGCCCGGTACGGGCTGAACACTTTGCAGGATTTGTTACAAACCTTTTTAGTGAAATAGATTTTGAAACCCCAGGAAACACACCCCTACCTCCGAGAATTGTAAGGCAATAAATATTTTGACAACTTACATTTCACGTCTATCCATGTATGTCCCATTACTGTCTGTGGTCATAAACTATCTAATATAGAATACTAAACGTTGCTACCATTTAAGAACCGAACGACAGCAACTGAACTGAACCGAAAGGAAGAGCTTTTCTTTGAAAATCGCAGTGCCACCTGAGAAGAAGCTGAAGACTGAAAATCGGGCGAGAGAATCACGCAAAAATATCAGCCTTGCTCTAAAAGCAAGACAGGAGAAAACCCACCAAAAAATAAAATGCAGTTCAATTGACCCAAAGGTCACCAAACAAGACAGGCAAAAAGCTTCACAACACACAGCGTTTGCACCGCTGTCGCTTTTCTGGCTTTTGCTGGGCCTAAGAGGTTGCTGTGACTTCCTCGAGCTGCCCTTCTGCGGTCACCAGATTGTTTCAGGGGAGACAGACGTCTCCCGGGGAGGCGCACGCAGAGAGCGCCGCTACGTCTCGGCTGTGACCCCTTGGTCACTGCGTTCCTGCGGTGCCCGTACCCGTGCTACCAACAGGATGTCACAAAAGGACGCAAGAGCAGGGGGAATCGCTACAGGAGTCCTGAATGTTTCCACGGGCTTTTGAAAACCCCATTTTCTAAATTAAGTTACGCGAGGGAGTCTTTTTGAAAGTTACGAGGCTTCTGTGTGTCTGCTACTAAAAACATCCAACCGACCGACTCAAAAAACACCCAGAACACACTTTCCCCACGTTCCCCCGACACCGTAGCCTTTCATCTCGGGGGATTTCCTTTCCTGCCTTGCGAACGGATGCAGGTTAGGGACACCATAAAACAGCTTCCCTAGGGTATCCGAACGGCTGTCAGCGTACCATTTAGATCCCTTGAGTACAAGCAATAGCGCGCGTTACCTCTCCGGTTTGATGCTCGCTGACAGGCCGAATCCTTTGTGGAACCTTAAGCTGTTGTTCCGGCTTCCCTATCTCTTGCTGGAAAAGGTCTCTCTCCTGCTCTCGGTCAATTGCTCGCTCCTGAAAGTGACGAAACAGTGAGGATGCACCATTTCACGTAAAAACTGTCTAAATTAAGGATATTACAGCTTCTCGCTTCTTTTAACACGAGGCTGGTAAGGGTACGTCAGTAGCATTATTACATGTCAGTACGAGCCGGCAACGCGCGCTGGCAGCCCAGAAAGCCAACCCCACCCTGGGCTGCATCAAGAGAAGCGTGGCCAGCGGGTCACGGGAGGCGATTCTACCCCCCTCTACTCTGCGCGCGCGAGACCCCACCTGGCGTACGGTGTCCAGCTTTGGAGTCCTCGACACGGGAAGGACGTGGACCTGTTGGAAGGGGCCCAGCGGAGGGCCACGAAAACCATCGGAGGGACGGAGCACCTCCCCTGTGAAGAGAGACTGAGAGAGCTGGGGTTGTTCAGCCTGGAGAAGAGAAGGCTCCGGGGAGACCTCAGAGCAGCCTTCCAATATCTGAAGGGAGCCTACGGGAGAGCCGGAGAGGGACTCTCTGTCGGGAAAGGTAGCGACAGGACAAGGGGTAACGGTTTTAAATCGGAAGAGGGGAGATTCAGACTAGATGTTAGGAGGAAATTCTTTACCGTGAGGGTGGTGAGGCACTGGAACAGGTTGCCCGGGGAAGCTGTGGATGCCCCATCCCTGGAAGTGTTTAAGGCCAGGCTGGACGGGGCTTTGAGCAACCCGCTCTAGTGGAGGCGTCCCTGCCCAAGGCAGGGGGGCTGCAACACGATGATCTTGAAGGTCCCTTCCAACTCTAACCATTCTATGATTCTATGGTTTTTAAGGTGGCAGAACCTCTTGCGACTTCCATTAACAAAAACTACTCTCACCATTCGGGGCAACAAATCTCACATTTTTGAATAAAAACACGAGGACGGCACTGATACAGCCAGTATTATTTCACAAAAAGGACAGTTTTGTCTCTTCTGTTCAAAGCGCAGCATACAAATAGCAATAGGCCAGTATTTTATGGTCTCCTTTCCTCGCGTTCATCCTTCATATATGTAGCATAAATAGGAATTAAGAATAGAAATTAACTTTGTGTTCATACTGAGGAGGAGCCAATGGGAAAAAAGAAATTCTAAATTTTGCATTTCAGTGTTACTTTTGACCAGCTGCAGTTGTTATATCCCACTCTGATATTTGGGGAATACATCTTTATACTGGAAATAAGGCACAGCCGCTGGCATCCGGTGAAACGTCACCTTTAAATGCCACTTTGCTGAACAGACAAACCTGATCAGACGCATTGAAATAAACTAGCTCAAGTAGCTGATACACAGAGGAATGCTCTGTCTAGCAACAGAAGCTTTTGCAAAAATGGAGGAAGCCAGAACAAAGCTGCAACAGTTACAAGTTGCAGATTTGAAAACCTCACCTGCTGTTTGAGCACCCCGCAGCCCGCCCAGCCCCTGCTTTCCCCCGCAGCCCCCAACGCCCTCCTGCCCACCCCCCGTGCAGAACCAGCCAAAACGGCTTCTGCTCTCCGCCCCCAAACCGCATCACTTACTGCCCCCTTCCGAGCCCCAAAACCCAGCCGCTGAGCCTCTGCTCAAGTCCCCAAAACGCCGGACTCCACCCCCGCCCCTCAGCCCAAAGCCACACGACTCCCTCTCCGGCTGAAGCCCCAACACCAGCCACGCGAGCCCGTTTGCCAGCCCCAGGAGCCGCGAGCACCTCCCCAGACGCCTCAGCCCGCCCCCCCGCAACGCCGTCTCCCCTCGGAGCCGCCTCGGGACCCCGGCCGCCTTCCCCGCGCCCCCCCGCTGGCCTCGACGCTGTCCAGCTGCCTCGCGACGCTGTCCAGCTGCCTCGCGACGCTGTCCAGCGGCACCGCGACGCTGTCCAGCGGCACCGCGACGCTGTCCGGCTGCCCGGTGCTTTCCGCCCGCGCCGGTCCGGTGCGGTGCGGTCCGCGCCGCGCCGCGCCGCAGCCGCTTCTGCGCGCGCCGCCATTTTCCCCCGGCCCCCTCCGCTTCCGGAGCGGCTCGGCCCGCCCATGCGGCGCGCCCATTGGTCACGGCGCCGGAAGCGGCTTCCGTCCTCGGGGAGCCCGTCCCATTGGTCGGTCGCGCCGTCAATCTTCAGCGCCTCCCACCCCGGCCAATCGGAGCGCGGCAGGCGATCCGACCAATCGGAGCGCGGCGGTCGCGCTGTGATTGGCTCGTCCTCCTGTCAATCCGCCAGGGGGCGGTTGCCATGGTGAGGACGCCCCGCCCGGTGGCGCATGCGCAGTAGTGAGGGCGGCGCCGTGCTCGCTACTGCCCCCTCGTGGACAAAAAGCGGTACTGCAGGTACGCAGGTACAGGGCGGGGGGGGGGGGGGGGGGACGCGCATGCCCAGTAGAAAGGGGGGCGCTGCGCTCGCCGCCGCTGCCGCCCGTGCCAGCAGAAACCGGCGGTGCGGCTCGGGGAGCGGGGGGAGGCGGGACCGGGGAAGGTTCCCTTTTCCCCAAATTAGGGAAAATGTTATTCATGTTCGGGGTTCAATTTGGGGGTTCAATTTACGGTTCTGCAGCGTCAGCCCCCGCATGGGCGCCGTCCCCGGCGGCGGGGAAGGACAAGAAAAACCCTAACAAAACCCTGAAGTCTTTTCCGTTGCGGAAAAGCACCGAAAAAAACCCCAAATTGAATAATTTTCCCCAATTTGGGGAAAATGGAACCTCCCAGGGCTCCGCCTTCCCCCCCCGCATCCGCCGAGCTGCAGCGCCGGTTTCTGCTGGCACGGGCGGCAGCGGCGAGCGCAGCGCCCCCCCCCCCCCCCCCGTCCACTGCGCATGCGGCCGGACCCCCCTACCCCCGTACCTGCAGTACCGCTTTTTGTCCACAAGCGGCGGCAGCAGCGAGGGCGGCGCCACTCTTTCCACTGCGCATGCGCGCCCCCCCCCACCTGCAGTACCGATTTTTGTCCACAAGGCGGCAGTAGCGAGCACGGCGCCGCCCTTACTACTGCGCATGCGCGACCAGGCGGGGCTTCCTCACCATGGCAACCGCCCCCGGGCGGATTGACAGGAGGACGAGCCAATCACAACGCGACCGCCGCGCTCCGATTGGTCGGATCGCCTGCCGCGCTCCGATTGGCCGGAGTGGGACGTCAATGGCGGTTGCCATGGTGAGGACGCCCCGCCCGGTGGCGCATGCGCAGTAGTAAGGACGGCGCCGTCCTTACTACTGCGCATGCGCGACCGGGCGGGGCTTCCTCACCATGGCAACCGCCCCCCGGGCGGATTGACAGGAGGACGAGCCAATCACAACGCGACCGCCCCGCTCCGATTGGTCGGATCGCCTGCCGCGCTCCGATTGGCCGGACTGGGAGGCGCTGGAGATTGACGGCGCGATCGACCAATGGGACGGGGGCTCCTAGAGGACGGACGCCGCTTACGGCACCGCGACCAATGGGCGCGCGGTATGGGCGGGCCGAGCCGCTCCGGAACCGGAGGGGGCCGGGGGGAAAACGGCGGCCAGCCCAGAAATCGCTGCGGACCGGTCCGCAGCGGGCGGAAAGCACCGGGCAGCGCCCACGCCCCCTTCCTTGTCCCCCTCTGAGACCTCACCGGGGCCATGAGCGGTGACCGCTCTCAGCCCGCTTCCCTCCACCCAGGGACCGTGACCACTTACCGGCGGGCAGGCCTTCCCGCTCTCTGCCCTGTCCCCGCTCGCAGTCCGGGCAGCCGCAGCCGTCGCCTCGGCGCCAAAAACCTCCGGTGTTCGCCCCGCAACCAGCCCCAGGGACGCCGCGGCGCTCTGCGCGTGGCCCCGGGGGCCGTGGGGGCGACAGCAGCCAGTCCGCCGGCGTCCAGGAAGGCAGGCGGGGGTGCCGCCTTATCCACCACAGAGACATCGGGGAGCTTTGCGTCCCTGCAGGAAAACGGGGCTGCGTTTTTTTCCTCCTGTCCCGCTGCACCGATCCAGCTCCCCAGGGCGGGAGGGGAAACGGGGGAAGGGGCTGCTTTTCATAGAATCATAGAATCGTCTAGGTTGCAAGAGACCCTTGGGATCATCGAGTCCAACCATCTACCCTACTCTACAAAGTTCTCCCCTACACCATATCCCCCAACACCACATCTCAACGGTTCTTAAACACATCCAGGGATGGTGACTCGACCACCTCCCTGGGTAGCCTGTTCCAATGCCCGACCACTCCCTCTGTGAAACATTCTTTCCTAATGTCCAGTCTAAACCTACCCTGTTGGAGCTTGAAGCCGTTCCCTCTCGTTCTGTCATTACCTACCCGTGCCAGGAGACCAGCACCGACCTCTCTACAGTGTCCTTTCAAGTAGGTTTAGAGAGTGACGAGGTCTCCCCTCAGCCCCCTCTTCCTCATACTAAACAGTCCCAGCTCCTTCAACCGCTCTTCATAGGATTTGTTTTCCAGGCCCTTCACCAGCTTCGTTGCCCTCCTCTGCACTCGCTCCAGCACCTCGACATCTCTCTTGGATTGAGGTGCCCAAAACCGGACGCAATACTCCAGGTGTGGCCTCACCAGTGCCGAGTACAGGGGCACAATCGCCTCCCTACTTCTGCTGCTCACGCTGTTTCTAATACAAGCCAGGATGCCGTTGGCTTTCGTGGCCACCTGGGCACACTGCCGGCTCACGTTCAGCCGCTTGTCCATTAGAACCCCCAGGTCTCTTTCTTCCAGGTGGTTTTCCAGCCACATTTCCCCAAGCCTGTAGCGCTGCTCGGGGTTATTGTGGCCCACGCGCAGAACCTGGCGCTCGCCCTTGTTGAAACTCATACCACTGATGTTGGCCCAACGATCCAATCTACCTAAGTCTCTCTGTAGAGCTTCCCTATCCTCCTGGGAATCAACACTCCTGCTTAAAGCGCTTTTGAAAGCGCTTGGACGCCGGCAAGAGAGAGCAGAGGGGAGGGCCAGTTTGGAAATCCCTTCTAGCGATAGGCTCTCTTTGCAGTCTGGAACCATCTACAGCACAGGCGTTTACGCCTCCGCACTGACCGACCCGTGGGTAAGACTTAGGGAAAACGGATGCTCTTGATACACTTCGACAGAACGTCTGCTAAGAGTCACATCTGTTTAGACTTACAGATTAACACGCACGATAGATAGACAACATCCAATTGGACTAGCGACCTGTCCAGACATCCGCTTTGACGCTTCAATCTCTCTTTATAAATAAATCTTTTAAAAAATCTTTCCGTCGTCTAAACTCCCATTAAATAATACAGAATCCTTAGAGATACGGGTTGGTATTTGGAACTCCTTTTATATACGTAAGGGAATATTATTTTTCAACACACAGAAAAATGAGAGATTGTTCTCTACTCCAATGCCTCACCCCCGCATATACAGCTTTTAACATTTTTTAAACACCACCGCCCAAAACCCCAACCACCTGCCCTGCACCAAGTTTTCAGGCGTTTGGGGGCCGTGACCCACCCTCTTGTGGGGGGAACCCCACTTAACCCCCACTCACCTGCTCCTCCGCCGCACCGTCGCTCCCCCGCTGACATCCGGCTGCCCCAAATGACATCATCACACCACCACCACCACCCCCCCTCCACACCGGTTTTTTTAATTCGCCCCAAAAAATGCACCGAACGACCAGACCCAGGGCTGGCCCCTTCCCCTCAGGCGGCTCCACCACCGGCTGCAAACCCGGGCCGGGGCATCTGTCGAGCAGCACGAGACGCGGACAACGAGGCACCTGCAAAACAAACAGCAAACCCCAACCGGAGATCAGCATCATCAAACGAAAGAGCACCGAAGAGAGTAGAGGAATTCCCTCCGGCCGAGGGACAGGACAGGAGCTGAGCTACAGGAGGATTGCGGGGAAACAGCTCCGCTCCAAAGACGGCACGGCCTGCCAAAGCCGGAGCCATCCCGACGCTTCAGGTCCCTATTCAGACTGACCCGTGCCACTTGCAACACCTTCTCAGCCTAACAGCGTAACAAACCCTCCGCCCGCTGGGGGGAAGCGCCTCCTCCCTTCCCTTTCCCTGCCGCTGGAAAGCTCTGCGCGCGTTTAGATACGGCCAAGAAAAATACTCACGCTAGAAAAGCCTCGGGTTTTTTCTTCGGCGCTAATTCAACTGGCACAGCTCCGAACCCCCACCGTTGCGCTCTCCGTCTCCAGAACGCGCAGTTGTCATTTGACCGGGGGCTGCTTTCTCTCCTACCCAAGGAGGAGGGACATCTGGCCGGCGGCACTGCCCGAGAGAGATGCTACCGCACTGCCGGGGAAACGCGACGCTGAAAGCCAGGCAGAAATCAGGTTCTTCAGAGCGCTCCGCCTAAAGAAAAGGGGGGGGAAAAACAAAAAACAAAAAAACTAGAAAAAAAACCCAACCAAAAACCCAACCCGTTACCTTCAGTCGCCTCTCTTTTCAAAGATTTGGAACAAATACCTCGCCGCTTAGGGACGCCTAAGACGCTGTAGGCTACAGCCGGTGGACGGTTGCCGTTTAAAGCCTGCAAGTCAGTTTGCACGTTATACGACTTTAACCCTTTTTTTAAAGTCTCCTTTACGATAGAAAAAACCAGGAAGGTAAGAGATTCCCCAAACGGCTGTACTTTTGGCGGGGGGAAATCCAATCCCCGGTGCCGCGATCCACCAGGCTACCGAAAACGACCGGCGGACCGGCCAAGGCTTTTGGCTGTGCCGAACACGCAGAGGAACAGGGTTTGGCCGTGTCCCCGCTGTTACGGGGGACCCAGAGCCCAAAGGCCGGCCATGCCATCGGCCGTCGGAAGAGGTGCCGCGCTCGGGCCTTTGGAAGGACATCGTCTTTCTTTTTGTCCCTATTTAATAGAGCGCGCGACGTCTCCTCGCTGATGACTTCTGCTGCCCAGCGCATCGTCTCCGAGGATCCCCTCTCGTGGGAACTTCAGGAGAGGCAACCGCTTGGCACGAGAAACCGGTGCCCTTTCAGAAAGGGAAACCTCCTTCCGACTGACGTCCAAATGACACGCCGTAGGCTACGGACAACGGACGTTCCTGGAAGGCTCGACTCACCTAAGCCACCTCAGGACTCGCCGCCACCAGTGACGAGGCTGATGATGCTCCTTGGTTCGTGGCAAAGCCTGGAAAACAGGCAGAAGCGGCGCCGGTTCGTCCCGTTTTGTCCACGTCTCTTCGTTGACCGCCCCGGCTTTCAGCGCAGATGCCATGAAAGAGGAGTGACAAAGAAAAGGCGAGGTCAGGCAGCAAAAGAGCTCTGCAGGCTGCCACCTGCAGTCAACCGCGCACCCTGTTTTGGAAGCCACACGCCCGCCCGCCCGCCCGCCCGCCACCCCCCGCCCAAAACAAACAAACAAACAAACAAAGAAAGAGACAAGAACCCCGGCACCTGGCCTCTTTCTTGTCTTCAGGAGCTCATCCTGAAGCTCATCGCTTCTGTCTTGTCAGAGCAGGAAGCGCAGACCATCTGTATCCCGAGGACACCTGACCGGGATTAACACGTGTCCAGAGGTAGTCCCCATCTCTACGAGCGTGTCGCTTTGGTGCTTTTAATAATCCTAACTCGACGGTAGTCACTGGGACGGTCCTTTACGGTGGCTTCTTCAGACTTCTGGATCGCCAGTCCCAGTATTTCCATTTCATCCTACCAAAAAAAACCCCAAAGCACGTTACAGCTGCACATAACATTTTCTGCACGTTCTTGTACGAGTATTTAAGGCGTAGGAGAAAGAGAAGATCTGAAAGGCAGAAGAGGCATTCAAAAACCATGCAACTATGAAAAAGTAAAGCAGCTCTCTCGGAAAAGCACGAGAAACGGCCATAAAAGGTATACTTATGAAATACGCCAAGTAATATCGGGGCACCAAAATATACTATATAGGAAGGCTAGGTGGCTCATTTGATAGAAATTCGATGTAAATCTAAGACAGTACCGAGAATTCTGTCTGTAAATGGGTAATATTCGGCACCACTCGGCTCTAAAATTGCCGCTGCGCCTGCCTGTGAAAAATCCTACTTTAAAAGCATCTAGTACGAACCTTAAAGTTTTCATCACAGTTACAGCCATCTTTCACCTTAAAGCATGCTTTACATTGCTGCTGCAGCCTATCTGCCAACTTGGAGTGTACACATCTGGGTATACACGCTTGTAATTCAGGACGATTCCCACAAATCGTTTCTGTGCAGAAAAACAGGCCTCGTTTCATTATGCAATCAAATTTGAAATTTTTTTTCTCGGGAGAAGTTTTGCCTTTTTAACTGTGAGAATTTTAACTAGGAATTCACACGCTACCCATGCCTCAAATTATGAGGAGACGCATCACAAAACGAACTCAAAACGAACATCCCGGATTCAGGAAAACTAATTGTGCCTCCCCCCTCTGTGGAACGTGTCCGTAGGACAGGAGCGGGCACCCGCTTTGCCACAGAAGCAGACGGATGCGGAATTGCTCCACGCGTGTCGGTTAACACACATTCGGCTAATGGCCCACCACTCCTTGTACGCACAGGCTGACGACAGCCAGGTCGCCCGGTACGGGCTGAACACTTTGCAGGATTTGTTACAAACCTTTTTAGTGAAATAGATTTTGAAACCCCAGGAAACACACCCCTACCTCCGAGAATTGTAAGGCAATAAATATTTTGACAACTTACATTTCACGTCTATCCATGTATGTCCCATTACTGTCTGTGGTCATAAACTATCTAATATAGAATACTAAACGTTGCTACCATTTAAGAACCGAACGACAGCAACTGAACTGAACCGAAAGGAAGAGCTTTTCTTTGAAAATCGCAGTGCCACCTGAGAAGAAGCTGAAGACTGAAAATCGGGCGAGAGAATCACGCAAAAATATCAGCCTTGCTCTAAAAGCAAGACAGGAGAAAACCCACCAAAAAATAAAATGCAGTTCAATTGACCCAAAGGTCACCAAACAAGACAGGCAAAAAGCTTCACAACACACAGCGTTTGCACCGCTGTCGCTTTTCTGGCTTTTGCTGGGCCTAAGAGGTTGCTGTGACTTTCTCGAGCTGCCCTTCTGCGGTCACCAGATTGTTTCAGGGGAGACAGACGTCTCCCGGGGAGGCGCACGCAGAGAGCGCCGCTACGTCTCGGCTGTGACCCCTTGGTCACTGCGTTCCTGCGGTGCCCGTACCCGTGCTACCAACAGGATGTCACAAAAGGACGCAAGAGCAGGGGGAATCGCTACAGGAGTCCTGAATGTTTCCACGGGCTTTTGAAAACCCCATTTTCTAAATTAAGTTACGCGAGGGAGTCTTTTTGAAAGTTACGAGGCTTCTGTGTGTCTGCTACTAAAAACATCCAACCGACCGACTCAAAAAACACCCAGAACACACTTTCCCCACGTTCCCCCGACACCGTAGCCTTTCATCTCGGGGGATTTCCTTTCCTGCCTTGCGAACGGATGCAGGTTAGGGACACCATAAAACAGCTTCCCTAGGGTATCCGAACGGCTGTCAGCGTACCATTTAGATCCCTTGAGTACAAGCAATAGCGCGCGTTACCTCTCCGGTTTGATGCTCGCTGACAGGCCGAATCCTTTGTGGAACCTTAAGCTGTTGTTCCGGCTTCCCTATCTCTTGCTGGAAAAGGTCTCTCTCCTGCTCTCGGTCAATTGCTCGCTCCTGAAAGTGACGAAACAGTGAGGATGCACCATTTCACGTAAAAACTGTCTAAATTAAGGATATTACAGCTTCTCGCTTCTTTTAACACGAGGCTGGTAAGGGTACGTCAGTAGCATTATTACATGTCAGTACGAGCCGGCAACGCGCGCTGGCAGCCCAGAAAGCCAACCCCACCCTGGGCTGCATCAAGAGAAGCGTGGCCAGCGGGTCACGGGAGGCGATTCTACCCCCCTCTACTCTGCGCGCGCGAGACCCCACCTGGCGTACGGTGTCCAGCTTTGGAGTCCTCGACACGGGAAGGACGTGGACCTGTTGGAAGGGGCCCAGCGGAGGGCCACGAAAACCATCGGAGGGACGGAGCACCTCCCCTGTGAAGAGAGACTGAGAGAGCTGGGGTTGTTCAGCCTGGAGAAGAGAAGGCTCCGGGGAGACCTCAGAGCAGCCTTCCAATATCTGAAGGGAGCCTACGGGAGAGCCGGAGAGGGACTCTCTGTCGGGAAAGGTAGCGACAGGACAAGGGGTAACGGTTTTAAATCGGAAGAGGGGAGATTCAGACTAGATGTTAGGAGGAAATTCTTTACCGTGAGGGTGGTGAGGCACTGGAACAGGTTGCCCGGGGAAGCTGTGGATGCCCCATCCCTGGAAGTGTTTAAGGCCAGGCTGGACGGGGCTTTGAGCAACCCGCTCTAGTGGAGGCGTCCCTGCCCAAGGCAGGGGGGCTGCAACACGATGATCTTGAAGGTCCCTTCCAACTCTAACCATTCTATGATTCTATGGTTTTTAAGGTGGCAGAACCTCTTGCGACTTCCATTAACAAAAACTACTCTCACCATTCGGGGCAACAAATCTCACATTTTTGAATAAAAACACGAGGACGGCACTGATACAGCCAGTATTATTTCACAAAAAGGACAGTTTTGTCTCTTCTGTTCAAAGCGCAGCATACAAATAGCAATAGGCCAGTATTTTATGGTCTCCTTTCCTCGCGTTCATCCTTCATATATGTAGCATAAATAGGAATTAAGAATAGAAATTAACTTTGTGTTCATACTGAGGAGGAGCCAATGGGAAAAAAGAAATTCTAAATTTTGCATTTCAGTGTTACTTTTGACCAGCTGCAGTTGTTATATCCCACTCTGATATTTGGGGAATACATCTTTATACTGGAAATAAGGCACAGCCGCTGGCATCCGGTGAAACGTCACCTTTAAATGCCACTTTGCTGAACAGACAAACCTGATCAGACGCATTGAAATAAACTAGCTCAAGTAGCTGATACACAGAGGAATGCTCTGTCTAGCAACAGAAGCTTTTGCAAAAATGGAGGAAGCCAGAACAAAGCTGCAACAGTTACAAGTTGCAGATTTGAAAACCTCACCTGCTGTTTGAGCACCCCGCAGCCCGCCCAGCCCCTGCTTTCCCCCGCAGCCCCCAACGCCCTCCTGCCCACCCCCCGTGCAGAACCAGCCAAAACGGCTTCTGCTCTCCGCCCCCAAACCGCATCACTTACTGCCCCCTTCCGAGCCCCAAAACCCAGCCGCTGAGCCTCTGCTCAAGTCCCCAAAACGCCGGACTCCACCCCCGCCCCTCAGCCCAAAGCCACACGACTCCCTCTCCGGCTGAAGCCCCAACACCAGCCACGCGAGCCCGTTTGCCAGCCCCAGGAGCCGCGAGCACCTCCCCAGACGCCTCAGCCCGCCCCCCCGCAACGCCGTCTCCCCTCGGAGCCGCCTCGGGACCCCGGCCGCCTTCCCCGCGCCCCCCCGCTGGCCTCGACGCTGTCCAGCTGCCTCGCGACGCTGTCCAGCTGCCTCGCGACGCTGTCCAGCGGCACCGCGACGCTGTCCAGCGGCACCGCGACGCTGTCCGGCTGCCCGGTGCTTTCCGCCCGCGCCGGTCCGGTGCGGTGCGGTCCGCGCCGCGCCGCGCCGCGCCGCAGCCGCTTCTGCGCGCGCCGCCATTTTCCCCCGGCCCCCTCCGCTTCCGGAGCGGCTCGGCCCGCCCATGCGGCGCGCCCATTGGTCACGGCGCCGGAAGCGGCTTCCGTCCTCGGGGAGCCCGTCCCATTGGTCGGTCGCGCCGTCAATCTTCAGCGCCTCCCACCCCGGCCAATCGGAGCGCGGCAGGCGATCCGACCAATCGGAGCGCGGCGGTCGCGCTGTGATTGGCTCGTCCTCCTGTCAATCCGCCAGGGGGCGGTTGCCATGGTGAGGACGCCCCGCCCGGTGGCGCATGCGCAGTAGTGAGGGCGGCGCCGTGCTCGCTACTGCCCCCTCGTGGACAAAAAGCGGTACTGCAGGTACGCAGGTACAGGGCGGGGGGAGGGGGGGGGGACGCGCATGCCCAGTAGAAAGGGGGGCGCTGCGCTCGCCGCCGCTGCCGCCCGTGCCAGCAGAAACCGGCGGTGCGGCTCGGGGAGCGGGGGGAGGCGGGACCGGGGAAGGTTCCCTTTTCCCCAAATTAGGGAAAATGTTATTCATGTTCGGGGTTCAATTTGGGGGTTCAATTTACGGTTCTGCAGCGTCAGCCCCCGCATGGGCGCCGTCCCCGGCGGCGGGGAAGGACAAGAAAAACCCTAACAAAACCCTGAAGTCTTTTCCGTTGCGGAAAAGCACCGAAAAAAACCCCAAATTGAATAATTTTCCCCAATTTGGGGAAAATGGAACCTCCCAGGGCTCCGCCTTCCCCCCCCGCATCCGCCGAGCTGCAGCGCCGGTTTCTGCTGGCACGGGCGGCAGCGGCGAGCGCAGCGCCCCCCCCCCCCCCCCCGTCCACTGCGCATGCGGCCGGACCCCCCTACCCCCGTACCTGCAGTACCGCTTTTTGTCCACAAGCGGCGGCAGCAGCGAGGGCGGCGCCACTCTTTCCACTGCGCATGCGCGCCCCCCCCCACCTGCAGTACCGATTTTTGTCCACAAGGCGGCAGTAGCGAGCACGGCGCCGCCCTTACTACTGCGCATGCGCGACCAGGCGGGGCTTCCTCACCATGGCAACCGCCCCCGGGCGGATTGACAGGAGGACGAGCCAATCACAACGCGACCGCCGCGCTCCGATTGGTCGGATCGCCTGCCGCGCTCCGATTGGCCGGAGTGGGACGTCAATGGCGGTTGCCATGGTGAGGACGCCCCGCCCGGTGGCGCATGCGCAGTAGTAAGGACGGCGCCGTCCTTACTACTGCGCATGCGCGACCGGGCGGGGCTTCCTCACCATGGCAACCGCCCCCGGGCGGATTGACAGGAGGACGAGCCAATCACAACGCGACCGCCCCGCTCCGATTGGTCGGATCGCCTGCCGCGCTCCGATTGGCCGGACTGGGAGGCGCTGGAGATTGACGGCGCGATCGACCAATGGGACGGGGGCTCCTAGAGGACGGACGCCGCTTACGGCACCGCGACCAATGGGCGCGCGGTATGGGCGGGCCGAGCCGCTCCGGAACCGGAGGGGGCCGGGGGAAAACGGCGGCCAGCCCAGAAATCGCTGCGGACCGGTCCGCAGCGGCCGGAAAGCACCGGGCAGCGCCCACGCCCCCTTCCTTGTCCCCCTCTGAGACCTCACCGGGGCCATGAGCGGTGACCGCTCTCAGCCCGCTTCCCTCCACCCAGGGACCGTGACCACTTACCGGCGGGCAGGCCTTCCCGCTCTCTGCCCTGTCCCCGCTCGCAGTCCGGGCAGCCGCAGCCGTCGCCTCGGCGCCAAAAACCTCCGGTGTTCGCCCCGCAACCAGCCCCAGGGACGCCGCGGCGCTCTGCGCGTGGCCCCGGGGGCCGTGGGGGCGACAGCAGCCAGTCCGCCGGCGTCCAGGAAGGCAGGCGGGGGTGCCGCCTTATCCACCACAGAGACATCGGGGAGCTTTGCGTCCCTGCAGGAAAACGGGGCTGCGTTTTTTTCCTCCTGTCCCGCTGCACCGATCCAGCTCCCCAGGGCGGGAGGGGAAACGGGGGAAGGGGCTGCTTTTCATAGAATCATAGAATCGTCTAGGTTGCAAGAGACCCTTGGGATCATCGAGTCCAACCATCTACCCTACTCTACAAAGTTCTCCCCTACACCATATCCCCCAACACCACATCTCAACGGTTCTTAAACACATCCAGGGATGGTGACTCGACCACCTCCCTGGGTAGCCTGTTCCAATGCCCGACCACTCCCTCTGTGAAACATTCTTTCCTAATGTCCAGTCTAAACCTACCCTGTTGGAGCTTGAAGCCGTTCCCTCTCGTTCTGTCATTACCTACCCGTGCCAGGAGACCAGCACCGACCTCTCTACAGTGTCCTTTCAAGTAGGTTTAGAGAGTGACGAGGTCTCCCCTCAGCCCCCTCTTCCTCATACTAAACAGTCCCAGCTCCTTCAACCGCTCTTCATAGGATTTGTTTTCCAGGCCCTTCACCAGCTTCGTTGCCCTCCTCTGCACTCGCTCCAGCACCTCGACATCTCTCTTGGATTGAGGTGCCCAAAACCGGACGCAATACTCCAGGTGTGGCCTCACCAGTGCCGAGTACAGGGGCACAATCGCCTCCCTACTTCTGCTGCTCACGCTGTTTCTAATACAAGCCAGGATGCCGTTGGCTTTCGTGGCCACCTGGGCACACTGCCGGCTCACGTTCAGCCGCTTGTCCATTAGAACCCCCAGGTCTCTTTCTTCCAGGTGGTTTTCCAGCCACATTTCCCCAAGCCTGTAGCGCTGCTCGGGGTTATTGTGGCCCACGCGCAGAACCTGGCGCTCGCCCTTGTTGAAACTCATACCACTGATGTTGGCCCAACGATCCAATCTACCTAAGTCTCTCTGTAGAGCTTCCCTATCCTCCTGGGAATCAACACTCCTGCTTAAAGCGCTTTTGAAAGCGCTTGGACGCCGGCAAGAGAGAGCAGAGGGGAGGGCCAGTTTGGAAATCCCTTCTAGCGATAGGCTCTCTTTGCAGTCTGGAACCATCTACAGCACAGGCGTTTACGCCTCCGCACTGACCGACCCGTGGGTAAGACTTAGGGAAAACGGATGCTCTTGATACACTTCGACAGAACGTCTGCTAAGAGTCACATCTGTTTAGACTTACAGATTAACACGCACGATAGATAGACAACATCCAATTGGACTAGCGACCTGTCCAGACATCCGCTTTGACGCTTCAATCTCTCTTTATAAATAAATCTTTTAAAAAATCTTTCCGTCGTCTAAACTCCCATTAAATAATACAGAATCCTTAGAGATACGGGTTGGTATTTGGAACTCCTTTTATATACGTAAGGGAATATTATTTTTCAACACACAGAAAAATGAGAGATTGTTCTCTACTCCAATGCCTCACCCCCGCATATACAGCTTTTAACATTTTTTAAACACCACCGCCCAAAACCCCAACCACCTGCCCCGCACCAAGTTTTCAGGCGTTTGGGGGCCGTGACCCACCCTCTTGTGGGGGGAACCCCACTTAACCCCCACTCACCTGCTCCTCCGCCGCACCGTCGCTCCCCCGCTGACATCCGGCTGCCCCAAATGACATCATCACACCACCACCCCCCCCCACACACACACCGGTTTTTTTAATTCGCCCCAAAAAATGCACCGAACGACTAGACCCAGGGCTGGCCCCTTCCCCTCAGGCGGCTCCACCACCGGCTGCAAACCCGGGCCGGGGCATCTGTCGAGCAGCACGAGACGCGGACAACGAGGCACCTGCAAAACAAACAGCAAACCCCAACCGGAGATCAGCATCATCAAACGAAAGAGCACCGAAGAGAGTAGAGGAATTCCCTCCGGCCGAGGGACAGGACAGGAGCTGAGCTACAGGAGGATTGCGGGGAAACAGCTCCGCTCCAAAGACGGCACGGCCTGCCAAAGCCGGAGCCATCCCGACGCTTCAGGTCCCTATTCAGACTGACCCGTGCCACTTGCAACACCTTCTCAGCCTAACAGCGTAACAAACCCTCCGCCCGCTGGGGGGAAGCGCCTCCTCCCTTCCCTTTCCCTGCCGCTGGAAAGCTCTGCGCGCGTTTAGATACGGCCAAGAAAAATACTCACGCTAGAAAAGCCTCGGGTTTTTTCTTCGGCGCTAATTCAACTGGCACAGCTCCGAACCCCCACCGTTGCGCTCTCCGTCTCCAGAACGCGCAGTTGTCATTTGACCGGGGGCTGCTTTCTCTCCTACCCAAGGAGGAGGGACATCTGGCCGGCGGCACTGCCCGAGAGAGATGCTACCGCACTGCCGGGGAAACGCGACGCTGAAAGCCAGGCAGAAATCAGGTTCTTCAGAGCGCTCCGCCTAAAGAAAAGGGGGGGGAAAAACAAAAAACAAAAAAACTAGAAAAAAAACCCAACCAAAAACCCAACCCGTTACCTTCAGTCGCCTCTCTTTTCAAAGATTTGGAACAAATACCTCGCCGCTTAGGGACGCCTAAGACGCTGTAGGCTACAGCCGGTGGACGGTTGCCGTTTAAAGCCTGCAAGTCAGTTTGCACGTTATACGACTTTAACCCTTTTTTTAAAGTCTCCTTTACGATAGAAAAAACCAGGAAGGTAAGAGATTCCCCAAACGGCTGTACTTTTGGCGGGGGGAAATCCAATCCCCGGTGCCGCGATCCACCAGGCTACCGAAAACGACCGGCGGACCGGCCAAGGCTTTTGGCTGTGCCGAACACGCAGAGGAACAGGGTTTGGCCGTGTCCCCGCTGTTACGGGGGACCCAGAGCCCAAAGGCCGGCCATGCCATCGGCCGTCGGAAGAGGTGCCGCGCTCGGGCCTTTGGAAGGACATCGTCTTTCTTTTTGTCCCTATTTAATAGAGCGCGCGACGTCTCCTCGCTGATGACTTCTGCTGCCCAGCGCATCGTCTCCGAGGATCCCCTCTCGTGGGAACTTCAGGAGAGGCAACCGCTTGGCACGAGAAACCGGTGCCCTTTCAGAAAGGGAAACCTCCTTCCGACTGACGTCCAAATGACACGCCGTAGGCTACGGACAACGGACGTTCCTGGAAGGCTCGACTCACCTAAGCCACCTCAGGACTCGCCGCCACCAGTGACGAGGCTGATGATGCTCCTTGGTTCGTGGCAAAGCCTGGAAAACAGGCAGAAGCGGCGCCGGTTCGTCCCGTTTTGTCCACGTCTCTTCGTTGACCGCCCCGGCTTTCAGCGCAGATGCCATGAAAGAGGAGTGACAAAGAAAAGGCGAGGTCAGGCAGCAAAAGAGCTCTGCAGGCTGCCACCTGCAGTCAACCGCGCACCCTGTTTTGGAAGCCACACGCCCGCCCGCCCGCCCGCCACCCCCCGCCCAAAACAAACAAACAAACAAACAAAGAAAGAGACAAGAACCCCGGCACCTGGCCTCTTTCTTGTCTTCAGGAGCTCATCCTGAAGCTCATCGCTTCTGTCTTGTCAGAGCAGGAAGCGCAGACCATCTGTATCCCAAGGACACCTGACCGGGATTAACACGTGTCCAGAGGTAGTCCCCATCTCTACGAGCGTGTCGCTTTGGTGCTTTTAATAATCCTAACTCGACGGTAGTCACTGGGACGGTCCTTTACGGTGGCTTCTTCAGACTTCTGGATCGCCAGTCCCAGTATTTCCATTTCATCCTACCAAAAAAAACCCCAAAGCACGTTACAGCTGCACATAACATTTTCTGCACGTTCTTGTACGAGTATTTAAGGCGTAGGAGAAAGAGAAGATCTGAAAGGCAGAAGAGGCATTCAAAAACCGTGCAACTATGAAAAAGTAAAGCAGCTCTCTCGGAAAAGCACGAGAAACGGCCATAAAAGGTATACTTATGAAATACGCCAAGTAATATCGGGGCACCAAAATATACTATATAGGAAGGCTAGGTGGCTCATTTGATAGAAATTCGATGTAAATCTAAGACAGTACCGAGAATTCTGTCTGTAAATGGGTAATATTCGGCACCACTCGGCTCTAAAATTGCCGCTGCGCCTGCCTGTGAAAAATCCTACTTTAAAAGCATCTAGTACGAACCTTAAAGTTTTCATCACAGTTACAGCCATCTTTCACCTTAAAGCATGCTTTACATTGCTGCTGCAGCCTATCTGCCAACTTGGAGTGTACACATCTGGGTATACACGCTTGTAATTCAGGACGATTCCCACAAATCGTTTCTGTGCAGAAAAACAGGCCTCGTTTCATTATGCAATCAAATTTGAAATTTTTTTTCTCGGGAGAAGTTTTGCCTTTTTAACTGTGAGAATTTTAACTAGGAATTCACACGCTACCCATGCCTCAAATTATGAGGAGACGCATCACAAAACGAACTCAAAACGAACATCCCGGATTCAGGAAAACTAATTGTGCCTCCCCCCTCTGTGGAACGTGTCCGTAGGACAGGAGCGGGCACCCGCTTTGCCACAGAAGCAGACGGATGCGGAATTGCTCCACGCGTGTCGGTTAACACACATTCGGCTAATGGCCCACCACTCCTTGTACGCAGAGGCTGACGACAGCCAGGTCGCCCGGTACGGGCTGAACACTTTGCAGGATTTGTTACAAACCTTTTTAGTGAAATAGATTTTGAAACCCCAGGAAACACACCCCTACCTCCGAGAATTGTAAGGCAATAAATATTTTGACAACTTACATTTCACGTCTATCCATGTATGTCCCATTACTGTCTGTGGTCATAAACTATCTAATATAGAATACTAAACGTTGCTACCATTTAAGAACCGAACGACAGCAACTGAACTGAACCGAAAGGAAGAGCTTTTCTTTGAAAATCGCAGTGCCACCTGAGAAGAAGCTGAAGACTGAAAATCGGGCGAGAGAATCACGCAAAAATATCAGCCTTGCTCTAAAAGCAAGACAGGAGAAAACCCACCAAAAAATAAAATGCAGTTCAATTGACCCAAAGGTCACCAAACAAGACAGGCAAAAAGCTTCACAACACACAGCGTTTGCACCGCTGTCGCTTTTCTGGCTTTTGCTGGGCCTAAGAGGTTGCTGTGACTTCCTCGAGCTGCCCTTCTGCGGTCACCAGATTGTTTCAGGGGAGACAGACGTCTCCCGGGGAGGCGCACGCAGAGAGCGCCGCTACGTCTCGGCTGTGACCCCTTGGTCACTGCGTTCCTGCGGTGCCCGTACCCGTGCTACCAACAGGATGTCACAAAAGGACGCAAGAGCAGGGGGAATCGCTACAGGAGTCCTGAATGTTTCCACGGGCTTTTGAAAACCCCATTTTCTAAATTAAGTTACGCGAGGGAGTCTTTTTGAAAGTTACGAGGCTTCTGTGTGTCTGCTACTAAAAACATCCAACCGACCGACTCAAAAAACACCCAGAACACACTTTCCCCACGTTCCCCCGACACCGTAGCCTTTCATCTCGGGGGATTTCCTTTCCTGCCTTGCGAACGGATGCAGGTTAGGGACACCATAAAACAGCTTCCCTAGGGTATCCGAACGGCTGTCAGCGTACCATTTAGATCCCTTGAGTACAAGCAATAGCGCGCGTTACCTCTCCGGTTTGATGCTCGCTGACAGGCCGAATCCTTTGTGGAACCTTAAGCTGTTGTTCCGGCTTCCCTATCTCTTGCTGGAAAAGGTCTCTCTCCTGCTCTCGGTCAATTGCTCGCTCCTGAAAGTGACGAAACAGTGAGGATGCACCATTTCACGTAAAAACTGTCTAAATTAAGGATATTACAGCTTCTCGCTTCTTTTAACACGAGGCTGGTAAGGGTACGTCAGTAGCATTATTACATGTCAGTACGAGCCGGCAACGCGCGCTGGCAGCCCAGAAAGCCAACCCCACCCTGGGCTGCATCAAGAGAAGCGTGGCCAGCGGGTCACGGGAGGCGATTCTACCCCCCTCTACTCTGCGCGCGCGAGACCCCACCTGGCGTACGGTGTCCAGCTTTGGAGTCCTCGACACGGGAAGGACGTGGACCTGTTGGAAGGGGCCCAGCGGAGGGCCACGAAAACCATCGGAGGGACGGAGCACCTCCCCTGTGAAGAGAGACTGAGAGAGCTGGGGTTGTTCAGCCTGGAGAAGAGAAGGCTCCGGGGAGACCTCAGAGCAGCCTTCCAATATCTGAAGGGAGCCTACGGGAGAGCCGGAGAGGGACTCTCTGTCGGGAAAGGTAGCGACAGGACAAGGGGTAACGGTTTTAAATCGGAAGAGGGGAGATTCAGACTAGATGTTAGGAGGAAATTCTTTACCGTGAGGGTGGTGAGGCACTGGAACAGGTTGCCCGGGGAAGCTGTGGATGCCCCATCCCTGGAAGTGTTTAAGGCCAGGCTGGACGGGGCTTTGAGCAACCCGCTCTAGTGGAGGCGTCCCTGCCCAAGGCAGGGGGGCTGCAACACGATGATCTTGAAGGTCCCTTCCAACTCTAACCATTCTATGATTCTATGGTTTTTAAGGTGGCAGAACCTCTTGCGACTTCCATTAACAAAAACTACTCTCACCATTCGGGGCAACAAATCTCACATTTTTGAATAAAAACACGAGGACGGCACTGATACAGCCAGTATTATTTCACAAAAAGGACAGTTTTGTCTCTTCTGTTCAAAGCGCAGCATACAAATAGCAATAGGCCAGTATTTTATGGTCTCCTTTCCTCGCGTTCATCCTTCATATATGTAGCATAAATAGGAATTAAGAATAGAAATTAACTTTGTGTTCATACTGAGGAGGAGCCAATGGGAAAAAAGAAATTCTAAATTTTGCATTTCAGTGTTACTTTTGACCAGCTGCAGTTGTTATATCCCACTCTGATATTTGGGGAATACATCTTTATACTGGAAATAAGGCACAGCCGCTGGCATCCGGTGAAACGTCACCTTTAAATGCCACTTTGCTGAACAGACAAACCTGATCAGACGCATTGAAATAAACTAGCTCAAGTAGCTGATACACAGAGGAATGCTCTGTCTAGCAACAGAAGCTTTTGCAAAAATGGAGGAAGCCAGAACAAAGCTGCAACAGTTACAAGTTGCAGATTTGAAAACCTCACCTGCTGTTTGAGCACCCCGCAGCCCGCCCAGCCCCTGCTTTCCCCCGCAGCCCCCAACGCCCTCCTGCCCACCCCCCGTGCAGAACCAGCCAAAACGGCTTCTGCTCTCCGCCCCCAAACCGCATCACTTACTGCCCCCTTCCGAGCCCCAAAACCCAGCCGCTGAGCCTCTGCTCAAGTCCCCAAAACGCCGGACTCCACCCCCGCCCCTCAGCCCAAAGCCACACGACTCCCTCTCCGGCTGAAGCCCCAACACCAGCCACGCGAGCCCGTTTGCCAGCCCCAGGAGCCGCGAGCACCTCCCCAGACGCCTCAGCCCGCCCCCCCGCAACGCCGTCTCCCCTCGGAGCCGCCTCGGGACCCCGGCCGCCTTCCCCGCGCCCCCCCGCTGGCCTCGACGCTGTCCAGCTGCCTCGCGACGCTGTCCAGCTGCCTCGCGACGCTGTCCAGCGGCACCGCGACGCTGTCCAGCGGCACCGCGACGCTGTCCGGCTGCCCGGTGCTTTCCGCCCGCGCCGGTCCGGTGCGGTGCGGTCCGCGCCGCGCCGCGCCGCGCCGCAGCCGCTTCTGCGCGCGCCGCCATTTTCCCCCGGCCCCCTCCGCTTCCGGAGCGGCTCGGCCCGCCCATGCGGCGCGCCCATTGGTCACGGCGCCGGAAGCGGCTTCCGTCCTCGGGGAGCCCGTCCCATTGGTCGGTCGCGCCGTCAATCTTCAGCGCCTCCCACCCCGGCCAATCGGAGCGCGGCAGGCGATCCGACCAATCGGAGCGCGGCGGTCGCGCTGTGATTGGCTCGTCCTCCTGTCAATCCGCCAGGGGGCGGTTGCCATGGTGAGGACGCCCCGCCCGGTGGCGCATGCGCAGTAGTGAGGGCGGCGCCGTCCTTACTACTGCGCATGCGCGACCGGGCGGGGCTTCCTCACCATGGCAACCGCCCCCCGGGCGGATTGACAGGAGGACGAGCCAATCACAACGCGACCGCCGCGCTCCGATTGGTCGGATCGCCTGCCGCGCTCCGATTGGCCGGAGTGGGACGTCAATGGCGGTTGCCATGGTGAGGACGCCCCGCCCGGTGGCGCATGCGCAGTAGTGAGGGCGGCGCCGTGCTCGCTACTGCCCCCTCGTGGACAAAAAGCGGTACTGCAGGTACGCAGGTACAGGGCGGGGGGGGGGGGGGGGGGACGCGCATGCCCAGTAGAAAGGGGGGCGCTGCGCTCGCCGCCGCTGCCGCCCGTGCCAGCAGAAACCGGCGGTGCGGCTCGGGGAGCGGGGGGAGGCGGGACCGGGGAAGGTTCCCTTTTCCCCAAATTAGGGAAAATGTTATTCATGTTCGGGGTTCAATTTGGGGGTTCAATTTACGGTTCTGCAGCGTCAGCCCCCGCATGGGCGCCGTCCCCGGCGGCGGGGAAGGACAAGAAAAACCCTAACAAAACCCTGAAGTCTTTTCCGTTGCGGAAAAGCACCGAAAAAAACCCCAAATTGAATAATTTTCCCCAATTTGGGGAAAATGGAACCTCCCAGGGCTCCGCCTTCCCCCCCCGCATCCGCCGAGCTGCAGCGCCGGTTTCTGCTGGCACGGGCGGCAGCGGCGAGCGCAGCGCCCCCCCCCCCCCCCCCGTCCACTGCGCATGCGGCCGGACCCCCCTACCCCCGTACCTGCAGTACCGCTTTTTGTCCACAAGCGGCGGCAGCAGCGAGGGCGGCGCCACTCTTTCCACTGCGCATGCGCGCCCCCCCCCCACCTGCAGTACCGATTTTTGTCCACAAGGCGGCAGTAGCGAGCACGGCGCCGCCCTTACTACTGCGCATGCGCGACCAGGCGGGGCTTCCTCACCATGGCAACCGCCCCCGGGCGGATTGACAGGAGGACGAGCCAATCACAACGCGACCGCCGCGCTCCGATTGGTCGGATCGCCTGCCGCGCTCCGATTGGCCGGAGTGGGACGTCAATGGCGGTTGCCATGGTGAGGACGCCCCGCCCGGTGGCGCATGCGCAGTAGTAAGGACGGCGCCGTCCTTACTACTGCGCATGCGCGACCGGGCGGGGCTTCCTCACCATGGCAACCGCCCCCGGGCGGATTGACAGGAGGACGAGCCAATCACAACGCGACCGCCCCGCTCCGATTGGTCGGATCGCCTGCCGCGCTCCGATTGGCCGGACTGGGAGGCGCTGGAGATTGACGGCGCGATCGACCAATGGGACGGGGGCTCCTAGAGGACGGACGCCGCTTACGGCACCGCGACCAATGGGCGCGCGGTATGGGCGGGCCGAGCCGCTCCGGAACCGGAGGGGGCCGGGGGAAAACGGCGGCCAGCCCAGAAATCGCTGCGGACCGGTCCGCAGCGGGCGGAAAGCACCGGGCAGCGCCCACGCCCCCTTCCTTGTCCCCCTCTGAGACCTCACCGGGGCCATGAGCGGTGACCGCTCTCAGCCCGCTTCCCTCCACCCAGGGACCGTGACCACTTACCGGCGGGCAGGCCTTCCCGCTCTCTGCCCTGTCCCCGCTCGCAGTCCGGGCAGCCGCAGCCGTCGCCTCGGCGCCAAAAACCTCCGGTGTTCGCCCCGCAACCAGCCCCAGGGACGCCGCGGCGCTCTGCGCGTGGCCCCGGGGGCCGTGGGGGCGACAGCAGCCAGTCCGCCGGCGTCCAGGAAGGCAGGCGGGGGTGCCGCCTTATCCACCACAGAGACATCGGGGAGCTTTGCGTCCCTGCAGGAAAACGGGGCTGGGTTTTTTTCCTCCTGTCCCGCTGCACCGATCCAGCTCCCCAGGGCGGGAGGGGAAACGGGGGAAGGGGCTGCTTTTCATAGAATCATAGAATCGTCTAGGTTGCAAGAGACCCTTGGCATCATCGAGTCCAACCATCTACCCTACTCTACAAAGTTCTCCCCTACACCATATCCCCCAACACCACATCTCGACGGTTCTTAAACACATCCAGGGATGGTGACTCGACCACCTCCCTGGGTAGCCTGTTCCAATGCCCGACCACTCCCTCTGTGAAACATTCTTTCCTAATGTCCAGTCTAAACCTACCCTGTTGGAGCTTGAAGCCGTTCCCTCTCGTTCTGTCGTTACCTACCTGTGCCAGGAGACCAGCACCGACCTCTCTACAGTGTCCTTTCAAGTAGTGTTAAGAGAGTGACGAGGTCTCCCCTCAGCCCCCTCTTCCTCATACTAAACAGTCCCAGCTCCTTCAACCGCTCTTCATAGGATTTGTTTTCCAGGCCCTTCACCAGCTTCGTTGCCCTCCTCTGCACTCGCTCCAGCACCTCGACATCTCTCTTGGATTGAGGTGCCCAAAACCGGACGCAATACTCCAGGTGCGGCCTCACCAGTGCCGAGTACAGGGGCACAATCGCCTCCCTACTTCTGCTGCTCACGCTGTTTCTAATACAAGCCAGGATGCCGTTGGCTTTCGTGGCCACCTGGGCACACTGCCGGCTCACGTTCAGCCGCTTGTCCATTAGCACCCCCAGGTCTCTTTCTTCCAGGTGGTTTTCCAGCCACGTTTCCCCAAGCCTGTAGCGCTGCTCGGGGCTATTGTGGCCCACGCGCAGAACCTGGCACTTGCCCTTCTTGAAACTCATACCACTGATGTTGGCCCAACGATCCAATCTACCTAAGTCTCTCTGTAGAGCTTCCCTATCCTCCTGGGAATCAACACTCCTGCTTAAAGCGCTTTTGAAAGCGCTTGGACGCCGGCAAGAGAGAGCAGAGGGGAGGGCCAGTTTGGAAATCCCTTCTAGCGATAGGCTCTCTTTGCAGTCTGGAACCATCTACAGCACAGGCGTTTACGCCTCCGCACTGACCGACCCGTGGGTAAGACTTAGGGAAAACGGATGCTCTTGATACACTTCGACAGAACGTCTGCTAAGAGTCACATCTGTTTAGACTTACAGATTAACACGCACGATAGATAGACAACATCCAATTGGACTAGCGACCTGTCCAGACATCCGCTTTGACGCTTCAATCTCTCTTTATAAATAAATCTTTTAAAAAAATCTTTCCGTCGTCTAAACTCCCATTAAATAATACAGAATCTTTAGAGATACGGGTTGGTATTTGGAACTCCTTTTATATACGTAAGGGAATATTATTTTTCAACACACAGAAAAATGAGAGATTGTTCTCTACTCCAATGCCTCACCCCCGCATATACAGCTTTTAACATTTTTTAAACACCACCGCCCAAAACCCCAACCACCTGCCCCGCACCAAGTTTTCAGGCGTTTGGGGGCCGTGACCCACCCTCTTGTGGGGGGAACCCCACTTAACCCCCACTCACCTGCTCCTCCGCCGCACCGTCGCTCCCCCGCTGACATCCGGCTGCCCCAAATGACATCATCACACCACCACCCCCCCCCACACACACACCCCGGTTTTTTTAATTCGCCCCAAAAAATGCACCGAACGACCAGACCCAGGGCTGGCCCCTTCCCCTCAGGCGGCTCCACCACCGGCTGCAAACCCGGGCCGGGGCATCTGTCGAGCAGCACGAGACGCGGACAACGAGGCACCTGCAAAACAAACAGCAAACCCCAACCGGAGATCAGCATCATCAAACGAAAGAGCACCGAAGAGAGTAGAGGAATTCCCTCCGGCCGAGGGACAGGACAGGAGCTGAGCTACAGGAGGATTGCGGGGAAACAGCTCCGCTCCAAAGACGGCACGGCCTGCCAAAGCCGGAGCCATCCCGACGCTTCAGGTCCCTATTCAGACTGACCCGTGCCACTTGCAACACCTTCTCAGCCTAACAGCGTAACAAACCCTCCGCCCGCTGGGGGGAAGCGCCTCCTCCCTTCCCTTTCCCTGCCGCTGGAAAGCTCTGCGCGCGTTTAGATACGGCCAAGAAAAATACTCACGCTAGAAAAGCCTCGGGTTTTTTCTTCGGCGCTAATTCAACTGGCACAGCTCCGAACCCCCACCGTTGCGCTCTCCGTCTCCAGAACGCGCAGTTGTCATTTGACCGGGGGCTGCTTTCTCTCCTACCCAAGGAGGAGGGACATCTGGCCGGCGGCACTGCCCGAGAGAGATGCTACCGCACTGCCGGGGAAACGCGACGCTGAAAGCCAGGCAGAAATCAGGTTCTTCAGAGCGCTCCGCCTAAAGAAAAGGGGGGGGAAAAACAAAAAACAAAAAAACTAGAAAAAAAACCCAACCAAAAACCCAACCCGTTACCTTCAGTCGCCTCTCTTTTCAAAGATTTGGAACAAATACCTCGCCGCTTAGGGACGCCTAAGACGCTGTAGGCTACAGCCGGTGGACGGTTGCCGTTTAAAGCCTGCAAGTCAGTTTGCACGTTATACGACTTTAACCCTTTTTTTAAAGTCTCCTTTACGATAGAAAAAACCAGGAAGGTAAGAGATTCCCCAAACGGCTGTACTTTTGGCGGGGGGAAATCCAATCCCCGGTGCCGCAGTCCACCAGGCTACCGAAAACGACCGGCGGACCGGCCAAGGCTTTTGGCTGTGCCGAACACGCAGAGGAACAGGGTTTGGCCGTGTCCCCGCTGTTACGGGGGACCCAGAGCCCAAAGGCCGGCCATGCCATCGGCCGTCGGAAGAGGTGCCGCGCTCGGGCCTTTGGAAGGACATCGTCTTTCTTTTTGTCCCTATTTAATAGAGCGCGCGACGTCTCCTCGCTGATGACTTCTGCTGCCCAGCGCATCGTCTCCGAGGATCCCCTCTCGTGGGAACTTCAGGAGAGGCAACCGCTTGGCACGAGAAACCGGTGCCCTTTCAGAAAGGGAAACCTCCTTCCGACTGACGTCCAAATGACACGCCGTAGGCTACGGACAACGGACGTTCCTGGAAGGCTCGACTCACCTAAGCCACCTCAGGACTCGCCGCCACCAGTGACGAGGCTGATGATGCTCCTTGGTTCGTGGCAAAGCCTGGAAAACAGGCAGAAGCGGCGCCGGTTCGTCCCGTTTTGTCCACGTCTCTTCGTTGACCGCCCCGGCTTTCAGCGCAGATGCCATGAAAGAGGAGTGACAAAGAAAAGGCGAGGTCAGGCAGCAAAAGAGCTCTGCAGGCTGCCACCTGCAGTCAACCGCGCACCCTGTTTTGGAAGCCACACGCCCGCCCGCCCGCCACCCCCCGCCCAAAACAAACAAACAAACAAAGAGACAAGAACCCCGGCACCTGGCCTCTTTCTTGTCTTCAGGAGCTCATCCTGAAGCTCATCGCTTCTGTCTTGTCAGAGCAGGAAGCGCAGACCATCTGTATCCCGAGGACACCTGACCGGGATTAACACGTGTCCAGAGGTAGTCCCCATCTCTACGAGCGTGTCGCTTTGGTGCTTTTAATAATCCTAACTCGACGGTAGTCACTGGGACGGTCCTTTACGGTGGCTTCTTCAGACTTCTGGATCGCCAGTCCCAGTATTTCCATTTCATCCTACCAAAAAAAACCCCAAAGCACGTTACAGCTGCACATAACATTTTCTGCTTGTTCTTGTACGAGTATTTAAGGCGTAGGAGAAAGAGAAGATCTGAAAGGCAGAAGAGGCATTCAAAAACCGTGCAACTATGAAAAAGTAAAGCAGCTCTCTCGGAAAAGCACGAGAAACGGCCATAAAAGGTATACTTATGAAATACGCCAAGTAATATCGGGGCACCAAAATATACTATATAGGAAGGCTAGGTGGCTCATTTGATAGAAATTCGATGTAAATCTAAGACAGTACCGAGAATTCTGTCTGTAAATGGGTAATATTCGGCACCACTCGGCTCTAAAATTGCCGCTGCGCCTGCCTGTGAAAAATCCTACTTTAAAAGCATCTAGTACGAACCTTAAAGTTTTCATCACAGTTACAGCCATCTTTCACCTTAAAGCATGCTTTACATTGCTGCTGCAGCCTATCTGCCAACTTGGAGTGTACACATCTGGGTATACACGCTTGTAATTCAGGACGATTCGCACAAATCGTTTCTGTGCAGAAAAACAGGCCTCGTTTCATTATGCAATCAAATTTGAAATTTTTTTTCTCGGGAGAAGTTTTGCCTTTTTAACTGTGAGAATTTTAACTAGGAATTCACACGCTGCCCATGCCTCAAATTATGAGGAGACGCATCACAAAACGAACTCAAAACGAACATCCCGGATTCAGGAAAACTAATTGTGCCTCCCCCCTCTGTGGAACGTGTCCGTAGGACAGGAGCGGGCACCCGCTTTGCCACAGAAGCAGACGGATGCGGAATTGCTCCACGCGTGTCGGTTAACACACATTCGGCTAATGGCCCACCACTCCTTGTACGCACAGGCTGACGACAGCCAGGTCGCCCGGTACGGGCTGAACACTTTGCAGGATTTGTTACAAACCTTTTTAGTGAAATAGATTTTGAAACCCCAGGAAACACACCCCTACCTCCGAGAATTGTAGGGCAATAAATATTTTGACAACTTACATTTCACGTCTATCCATGTATGTCCCATTACTGTCTGTGGTCATAAACTATCTAATATAGAATACTAAACGTTGCTACCATTTAAGAACCGAACGACAGCAACTGAACTGAACCGAAAGGAAGAGCTTTTCTTTGAAAATCGCAGTGCCACCTGAGAAGAAGCTGAAGACTGAAAATCGGGCGAGAGAATCACGCAAAAATATCAGCCTTGCTCTAAAAGCAAGACAGGAGAAAACCCACCAAAAAATAAAATGCAGTTTAATTGACCCAAAGGTCACCAAACAAAACAGGCAAAAAGCTTCACAATACACAGCGTTTGCACCGCTGTCGCTTTTCTGGCTTTTGCTGGGCCTAAGAGGTTGCTGTGACTTCCTCGAGCTGCCCTTCTGCGGTCACCAGATTGTTTCAGGGGAGACAGACGTCTCCCGGGGAGGCGCACGCAGAGAGCGCCGCTACGTCTCGGCTGTGACCCCTTGGTCACTGCGTTCCTGCGGTGCCCGTACCCGTGCTACCAACAGGATGTCACAAAAGGACGCAAGAGCAGGGGGAATCGCTACAGGAGTCCTGAATGTTTCCACGGGCTTTTGAAAACCCCATTTTCTAAATTAAGTTACGCGAGGGAGTCTTTTTGAAACTTACGAGGCTTCTGTGTGTCTGCTACTAAAAACATCCAACCGACCGACTCAAAAAACACCCAGAACACACTTTCCCCACGTTCCCCCGACACCGTAGCCTTTCATCTCGGGGGATTTCCTTTCCTGCCTTGCGAACGGATGCAGGTTAGGGACACCATAAGACAGCTTCCCTAGGGTATCCGAACGGCTGTCAGCGTACCATTTAGATCCCTTGAGTACAAGCAATAGCGCGCGTTACCTCTCCGGTTTGATGCTCGCTGACAGGCCGAATCCTTTGTGGAACCTTAAGCTGTTGTTCCGGCTTCCCTATCTCTTGCTGGAAAAGGTCTCTCTCGTGCTCTCGGTCAATTGCTCGCTCCTGAAAGTGACAAAACAGTGAGGATGCACCATTTCACGTAAAAACTGTCTAAATTAAGGATATTACAGCTTCTTGCTTCTTTTAACACGAGGCTGGTAAGGGTACGTCAGTAGCATTATTACACGTCAGTACGAGCCGGCAACGCGCGCTGGCAGCCCAGAAAGCCAACCCCACCCTGGGCTGCATCAAGAGAAGCGTGGCCAGCGGGTCACGGGAGGCGATTCTACCCCCCTCTACTCTGCGCACGCGAGACCCCACCTGGAGTACGGTGTCCAGCTTTGGAGTCCTCGACACGGGAAGGACGTGGACCTGTTGGAAGGGGCCCAGCGGAGGGCCACGAAAACCATCGGAGGGACGGAGCACCTCCCCTGTGAAGAGAGACTGAGAGAGCTGGGGTTGTTCAGCCTGGAGAAGAGAAGGCTCCGGGGAGACCTCAGAGCAGCCTTCCAATATCTGAAGGGAGCCTACGGGAGAGCCGGAGAGGGACTCTCTGTCGGGAAAGGTAGCGACAGGACAAGGGGTAACGATTTTAAATCGGAAGAGGGGAGATTCAGACTAGATATTAGGAGGAAATTCTTTACCGTGAGGGTGGTGAGGCACTGGAACAGGTTGCCCGGGGAAGCTGTGGATGCCCCATCCCTGGAAGTGTTTAAGGCCAGGCTGGACGGGGCTTTGAGCAACCCGCTCTAGTGGAGGCGTCCCTGCCCAAGGCAGGGGGGCTGCAACACGATGATCTTGAAGGTCCCTTCCAATTCTAACCATTCTACGACTCTATGGTTTTTAAGGTGGCAGAACCTCTTGCGACTTCCATTAACAAAAACTACTCTCACCATTCGGGGCAACAAATCTCACATTTTTGAATAAAAACACGAGGACGGCACTGATACAGCCAGTATTATTTCACAAAAAGGACAGTTTTGTCTCTTCTGTTCAAAGCACAGCATACAAATAGCAATAGGCCAGTATTTTATGGTCTCCTTTCCTCGCGTTCATCCTTCATATATGTAGCATAAATAGGAATTAAGAATAGAAATTAACTTTGTGTTCATACTGAGGAGGAGCCAATGGGAAAAAAGAAATTCTAAATTTTGCATTTCAGTGTTACTTTTGACCAGCTGCAGTTGTTATATCCCACTCTGATATTTGGGGAATACATCTTTATACTGGAAATAAGGCACAGCCGCTGGCATCCGGTGAAACGTCACCTTTAAATGCCACTTTGCTGAACAGACAAACCTGATCAGACGCATTGAAATAAACTAGCTCAAGTAGCTGATACACAGAGGAATGCTCTGTCTAGCAACAGAAGCTTTTGCAAAAATGGAGGAAGCCAGAATAAAGCTGCAACAGTTACAAGTTGCAGATTTGAAAACCTCACCTGCTGTTTGAGCACCCCGCAGCCCGCCCAGCCCCTGCTTTCCCCCGCAGCCCCCAACGCCCTCCTGCCCACCCCCCCTGCAGAACCAGCCAAAACGGCTTCTGCTCTCCGCCCCCAAACCGCATCACTTACTGCCCCCTTCCGAGCCCCAAAACCCAGCCGCTGAGCCTCTGCGCAAGTCCCCAAAACGCCGGACTCCACCCCCGCCCCTCAGCCCAAAGCCACACGACTCCCTCTCCGGCTGAAGCCCCAACACCAGCCACGCGAGCCCGTTTGCCAGCCCCGGGAGCCGCGAGCACCTCCCCAGACGCCTCAGCCCGCCCCCCCGCAACGCCGTCTCCCCTCGGAGCCGCCTCGGGACCCCGGCCGCCTTCCCCGCGCCCCCCCGCTGGCCTCGACGCTGTCCAGCGGCACCGCGACGCTGCCCAGCGGCACCGCGACGCTGTCCGGCTGCCCGGTGCTTTCCGCCCGCGCCGGTCCGGTGCGGTGCGGTGCGGTGCGGTCCGGTCCGCGCCGCGCCGCAGCCGCTTCCGCGCGCGCCGCCATTTTCCCCCGGCCCCCTCCGCTTCCGGAGCGGCTCGGCCCGCCCATGCGGCGCGCCCATTGGTCACGGCGCCGGAAGCGGCTTCCGTCCTCGGGGAGCCCGTCCCATTGGTCGGTCGCGCCGTCAATCTTCAGCGCCTCCCACCCCGGCCAATCGGAGCGCGGCAGGCGATCCGACCAATCGGAGCGCGGCGGTCGCGCTGTGATTGGCTCGTCCTCCTGTCAATCCGCCAGGGGGCGGTTGCCATGGTGAGGACGCCCCGCCCTGTGGCGCATGCGCAGTAGTGAGGGCGGCGCCGTCCTTACTACTGCGCATGCGCGACCAGGCGGGGCTTCCTCACCATGGCAACCGCCCCCGGGCGGATTGACAGGAGGACGAGCCAATCACAACGCGACCGCCCCGCTCCGATTGGTCGGATCGCCTGCCGCGCTCCGATTGGCCGGACTGGGAGGCGCTGGAGATTGACGGCGCGATCGACCAATGGGACGGGGGCTCCTAGAGGACGGACGCCGCTTACGGCACCGCGACCAATGGGCGCGCGGTATGGGCGGGCCGAGCCGCTCCGGAACCGGAGGGGGCCGGGGGAAAACGGCGGCCAGCCCAGAAATCGCTGCGGACCGGTCCGCAGCGGCCGGAAAGCACCGGGCAGCCGGACAGCGCCCACGCCCACGCCCCCTTCCTTGTCCCCCTCTGAGACCTCACCGGGGCCATGAGCGGTGACCGCTCTCAGCCCGCTTCCCTCCACCCAGGGACCGTGACCACTTACCGGCGGGCAGGCCTTCCCGCTCTCTGCCCTGTCCCCGCTCGCAGTCCGGGCAGCCGCAGCCGTCGCCTCGGCGCCAAAAACCTCCGGTGTTCGCCCCGCAACCAGCCCCAGGGACGCCGCGGCGCTCTGCGCGTGGCCCCGGGGGCCGTGGGGGCGACAGCAGCCAGTCCGCCGGCGTCCAGGAAGGCAGGCGGGGGTGCCGCCTTATCCACCACAGAGACATCGGGGAGCTTTGCGTCCCTGCAGGAAAACGGGGCTGGGTTTTTTTCCTCCTGTCCCGCTGCACCGATCCAGCTCCCCAGGGCGGGAGGGGAAACGGGGGAAGGGGCTGCTTTTCATAGAATCATAGAATCGTCTAGGTTGCAAGAGACCCTTGGCATCATCGAGTCCAACCATCTACCCTACTCTACAAAGTTCTCCCCTACACCATATCCCCCAACACCACATCTCGACGGTTCTTAAACACATCCAGGGATGGTGACTCGACCACCTCCCTGGGTAGCCTGTTCCAATGCCCGACCACTCCCTCTGTGAAACATTCTTTCCTAATGTCCAGTCTAAACCTACCCTGTTGGAGCTTGAAGCCGTTCCCTCTCGTTCTGTCGTTACCTACCTGTGCCAGGAGACCAGCACCGACCTCTCTACAGTGTCCTTTCAAGTAGTGTTAAGAGAGTGACGAGGTCTCCCCTCAGCCCCCTCTTCCTCATACTAAACAGTCCCAGCTCCTTCAACCGCTCTTCATAGGATTTGTTTTCCAGGCCCTTCACCAGCTTCGTTGCCCTCCTCTGCACTCGCTCCAGCACCTCGACATCTCTCTTGGATTGAGGTGCCCAAAACCGGACGCAATACTCCAGGTGCGGCCTCACCAGTGCCGAGTACAGGGGCACAATCGCCTCCCTACTTCTGCTGCTCACGCTGTTTCTAATACAAGCCAGGATGCCGTTGGCTTTCGTGGCCACCTGGGCACACTGCCGGCTCACGTTCAGCCGCTTGTCCATTAGCACCCCCAGGTCTCTTTCTTCCAGGTGGTTTTCCAGCCACGTTTCCCCAAGCCTGTAGCGCTGCTCGGGGCTATTGTGGCCCACGCGCAGAACCTGGCACTTGCCCTTCTTGAAACTCATACCACTGATGTTGGCCCAACGATCCAATCTACCTAAGTCTCTCTGTAGAGCTTCCCTATCCTCCTGGGAATCAACACTCCTGCTTAAAGCGCTTTTGAAAGCGCTTGGACGCCGGCAAGAGAGAGCAGAGGGGAGGGCCAGTTTGGAAATCCCTTCTAGCGATAGGCTCTCTTTGCAGTCTGGAACCATCTACAGCACAGGCGTTTACGCCTCCGCACTGACCGACCCGTGGGTAAGACTTAGGGAAAACGGATGCTCTTGATACACTTCGACAGAACGTCTGCTAAGAGTCACATCTGTTTAGACTTACAGATTAACACGCACGATAGATAGACAACATCCAATTGGACTAGCGACCTGTCCAGACATCCGCTTTGACGCTTCAATCTCTCTTTATAAATAAATCTTTTAAAAAAATCTTTCCGTCGTCTAAACTCCCATTAAATAATACAGAATCTTTAGAGATACGGGTTGGTATTTGGAACTCCTTTTATATACGTAAGGGAATATTATTTTTCAACACACAGAAAAATGAGAGATTGTTCTCTACTCCAATGCCTCACCCCCGCATATACAGCTTTTAACATTTTTTAAACACCACCGCCCAAAACCCCAACCACCTGCCCCGCACCAAGTTTTCAGGCGTTTGGGGGCCGTGACCCACCCTCTTGTGGGGGGAACCCCACTTAACCCCCACTCACCTGCTCCTCCGCCGCACCGTCGCTCCCCCGCTGACATCCGGCTGCCCCAAATGACATCATCACACCACCACCCCCCCCCACACACACACCCCGGTTTTTTTAATTCGCCCCAAAAAATGCACCGAACGACCAGACCCAGGGCTGGCCCCTTCCCCTCAGGCGGCTCCACCACCGGCTGCAAACCCGGGCCGGGGCATCTGTCGAGCAGCACGAGACGCGGACAACGAGGCACCTGCAAAACAAACAGCAAACCCCAACCGGAGATCAGCATCATCAAACGAAAGAGCACCGAAGAGAGTAGAGGAATTCCCTCCGGCCGAGGGACAGGACAGGAGCTGAGCTACAGGAGGATTGCGGGGAAACAGCTCCGCTCCAAAGACGGCACGGCCTGCCAAAGCCGGAGCCATCCCGACGCTTCAGGTCCCTATTCAGACTGACCCGTGCCACTTGCAACACCTTCTCAGCCTAACAGCGTAACAAACCCTCCGCCCGCTGGGGGGAAGCGCCTCCTCCCTTCCCTTTCCCTGCCGCTGGAAAGCTCTGCGCGCGTTTAGATACGGCCAAGAAAAATACTCACGCTAGAAAAGCCTCGGGTTTTTTCTTCGGCGCTAATTCAACTGGCACAGCTCCGAACCCCCACCGTTGCGCTCTCCGTCTCCAGAACGCGCAGTTGTCATTTGACCGGGGGCTGCTTTCTCTCCTACCCAAGGAGGAGGGACATCTGGCCGGCGGCACTGCCCGAGAGAGATGCTACCGCACTGCCGGGGAAACGCGACGCTGAAAGCCAGGCAGAAATCAGGTTCTTCAGAGCGCTCCGCCTAAAGAAAAGGGGGGGGAAAAACAAAAAACAAAAAAACTAGAAAAAAAACCCAACCAAAAACCCAACCCGTTACCTTCAGTCGCCTCTCTTTTCAAAGATTTGGAACAAATACCTCGCCGCTTAGGGACGCCTAAGACGCTGTAGGCTACAGCCGGTGGACGGTTGCCGTTTAAAGCCTGCAAGTCAGTTTGCACGTTATACGACTTTAACCCTTTTTTTAAAGTCTCCTTTACGATAGAAAAAACCAGGAAGGTAAGAGATTCCCCAAACGGCTGTACTTTTGGCGGGGGGAAATCCAATCCCCGGTGCCGCAGTCCACCAGGCTACCGAAAACGACCGGCGGACCGGCCAAGGCTTTTGGCTGTGCCGAACACGCAGAGGAACAGGGTTTGGCCGTGTCCCCGCTGTTACGGGGGACCCAGAGCCCAAAGGCCGGCCATGCCATCGGCCGTCGGAAGAGGTGCCGCGCTCGGGCCTTTGGAAGGACATCGTCTTTCTTTTTGTCCCTATTTAATAGAGCGCGCGACGTCTCCTCGCTGATGACTTCTGCTGCCCAGCGCATCGTCTCCGAGGATCCCCTCTCGTGGGAACTTCAGGAGAGGCAACCGCTTGGCACGAGAAACCGGTGCCCTTTCAGAAAGGGAAACCTCCTTCCGACTGACGTCCAAATGACACGCCGTAGGCTACGGACAACGGACGTTCCTGGAAGGCTCGACTCACCTAAGCCACCTCAGGACTCGCCGCCACCAGTGACGAGGCTGATGATGCTCCTTGGTTCGTGGCAAAGCCTGGAAAACAGGCAGAAGCGGCGCCGGTTCGTCCCGTTTTGTCCACGTCTCTTCGTTGACCGCCCCGGCTTTCAGCGCAGATGCCATGAAAGAGGAGTGACAAAGAAAAGGCGAGGTCAGGCAGCAAAAGAGCTCTGCAGGCTGCCACCTGCAGTCAACCGCGCACCCTGTTTTGGAAGCCACACGCCCGCCCGCCCGCCACCCCCCGCCCAAAACAAACAAACAAACAAAGAGACAAGAACCCCGGCACCTGGCCTCTTTCTTGTCTTCAGGAGCTCATCCTGAAGCTCATCGCTTCTGTCTTGTCAGAGCAGGAAGCGCAGACCATCTGTATCCCGAGGACACCTGACCGGGATTAACACGTGTCCAGAGGTAGTCCCCATCTCTACGAGCGTGTCGCTTTGGTGCTTTTAATAATCCTAACTCGACGGTAGTCACTGGGACGGTCCTTTACGGTGGCTTCTTCAGACTTCTGGATCGCCAGTCCCAGTATTTCCATTTCATCCTACCAAAAAAAACCCCAAAGCACGTTACAGCTGCACATAACATTTTCTGCTTGTTCTTGTACGAGTATTTAAGGCGTAGGAGAAAGAGAAGATCTGAAAGGCAGAAGAGGCATTCAAAAACCGTGCAACTATGAAAAAGTAAAGCAGCTCTCTCGGAAAAGCACGAGAAACGGCCATAAAAGGTATACTTATGAAATACGCCAAGTAATATCGGGGCACCAAAATATACTATATAGGAAGGCTAGGTGGCTCATTTGATAGAAATTCGATGTAAATCTAAGACAGTACCGAGAATTCTGTCTGTAAATGGGTAATATTCGGCACCACTCGGCTCTAAAATTGCCGCTGCGCCTGCCTGTGAAAAATCCTACTTTAAAAGCATCTAGTACGAACCTTAAAGTTTTCATCACAGTTACAGCCATCTTTCACCTTAAAGCATGCTTTACATTGCTGCTGCAGCCTATCTGCCAACTTGGAGTGTACACATCTGGGTATACACGCTTGTAATTCAGGACGATTCGCACAAATCGTTTCTGTGCAGAAAAACAGGCCTCGTTTCATTATGCAATCAAATTTGAAATTTTTTTTCTCGGGAGAAGTTTTGCCTTTTTAACTGTGAGAATTTTAACTAGGAATTCACACGCTGCCCATGCCTCAAATTATGAGGAGACGCATCACAAAACGAACTCAAAACGAACATCCCGGATTCAGGAAAACTAATTGTGCCTCCCCCCTCTGTGGAACGTGTCCGTAGGACAGGAGCGGGCACCCGCTTTGCCACAGAAGCAGACGGATGCGGAATTGCTCCACGCGTGTCGGTTAACACACATTCGGCTAATGGCCCACCACTCCTTGTACGCACAGGCTGACGACAGCCAGGTCGCCCGGTACGGGCTGAACACTTTGCAGGATTTGTTACAAACCTTTTTAGTGAAATAGATTTTGAAACCCCAGGAAACACACCCCTACCTCCGAGAATTGTAGGGCAATAAATATTTTGACAACTTACATTTCACGTCTATCCATGTATGTCCCATTACTGTCTGTGGTCATAAACTATCTAATATAGAATACTAAACGTTGCTACCATTTAAGAACCGAACGACAGCAACTGAACTGAACCGAAAGGAAGAGCTTTTCTTTGAAAATCGCAGTGCCACCTGAGAAGAAGCTGAAGACTGAAAATCGGGCGAGAGAATCACGCAAAAATATCAGCCTTGCTCTAAAAGCAAGACAGGAGAAAACCCACCAAAAAATAAAATGCAGTTCAATTGACCCAAAGGTCACCAAACAAAACAGGCAAAAAGCTTCACAATACACAGCGTTTGCACCGCTGTCGCTTTTCTGGCTTTTGCTGGGCCTAAGAGGTTGCTGTGACTTCCTCGAGCTGCCCTTCTGCGGTCACCAGATTGTTTCAGGGGAGACAGACGTCTCCCGGGGAGGCGCACGCAGAGAGCGCCGCTACGTCTCGGCTGTGACCCCTTGGTCACTGCGTTCCTGCGGTGCCCGTACCCGTGCTACCAACAGGATGTCACAAAAGGACGCAAGAGCAGGGGGAATCGCTACAGGAGTCCTGAATGTTTCCACGGGCTTTTGAAAACCCCATTTTCTAAATTAAGTTACGCGAGGGAGTCTTTTTGAAACTTACGAGGCTTCTGTGTGTCTGCTACTAAAAACATCCAACCGACCGACTCAAAAAACACCCAGAACACACTTTCCCCACGTTCCCCCGACACCGTAGCCTTTCATCTCGGGGGATTTCCTTTCCTGCCTTGCGAACGGATGCAGGTTAGGGACACCATAAGACAGCTTCCCTAGGGTATCCGAACGGCTGTCAGCGTACCATTTAGATCCCTTGAGTACAAGCAATAGCGCGCGTTACCTCTCCGGTTTGATGCTCGCTGACAGGCCGAATCCTTTGTGGAACCTTAAGCTGTTGTTCCGGCTTCCCTATCTCTTGCTGGAAAAGGTCTCTCTCGTGCTCTCGGTCAATTGCTCGCTCCTGAAAGTGACAAAACAGTGAGGATGCACCATTTCACGTAAAAACTGTCTAAATTAAGGATATTACAGCTTCTTGCTTCTTTTAACACGAGGCTGGTAAGGGTACGTCAGTAGCATTATTACACGTCAGTACGAGCCGGCAACGCGCGCTGGCAGCCCAGAAAGCCAACCCCACCCTGGGCTGCATCAAGAGAAGCGTGGCCAGCGGGTCACGGGAGGCGATTCTACCCCCCTCTACTCTGCGCACGCGAGACCCCACCTGGAGTACGGTGTCCAGCTTTGGAGTCCTCGACACGGGAAGGACGTGGACCTGTTGGAAGGGGCCCAGCGGAGGGCCACGAAAACCATCGGAGGGACGGAGCACCTCCCCTGTGAAGAGAGACTGAGAGAGCTGGGGTTGTTCAGCCTGGAGAAGAGAAGGCTCCGGGGAGACCTCAGAGCAGCCTTCCAATATCTGAAGGGAGCCTACGGGAGAGCCGGAGAGGGACTCTCTGTCGGGAAAGGTAGCGACAGGACAAGGGGTAACGGTTTTAAATCGGAAGAGGGGAGATTCAGACTAGATATTAGGAGGAAATTCTTTACCGTGAGGGTGGTGAGGCACTGGAACAGGTTGCCCGGGGAAGCTGTGGATGCCCCATCCCTGGAAGTGTTTAAGGCCAGGCTGGACGGGGCTTTGAGCAACCCGCTCTAGTGGAGGCGTCCCTGCCCAAGGCAGGGGGGCTGCAACACGATGATCTTGAAGGTCCCTTCCAATTCTAACCATTCTACGATTCTATGGTTTTTAAGGTGGCAGAACCTCTTGCGACTTCCATTAACAAAAACTACTCTCACCATTCGGGGCAACAAATCTCACATTTTTGAATAAAAACACGAGGACGGCACTGATACAGCCAGTATTATTTCACAAAAAGGACAGTTTTGTCTCTTCTGTTCAAAGCACAGCATACAAATAGCAATAGGCCAGTATTTTATGGTCTCCTTTCCTCGCGTTCATCCTTCATATATGTAGCATAAATAGGAATTAAGAATAGAAATTAACTTTGTGTTCATACTGAGGAGGAGCCAATGGGAAAAAAGAAATTCTAAATTTTGCATTTCAGTGTTACTTTTGACCAGCTGCAGTTGTTATATCCCACTCTGATATTTGGGGAATACATCTTTATACTGGAAATAAGGCACAGCCGCTGGCATCCGGTGAAACGTCACCTTTAAATGCCACTTTGCTGAACAGACAAACCTGATCAGACGCATTGAAATAAACTAGCTCAAGTAGCTGATACACAGAGGAATGCTCTGTCTAGCAACAGAAGCTTTTGCAAAAATGGAGGAAGCCAGAATAAAGCTGCAACAGTTACAAGTTGCAGATTTGAAAACCTCACCTGCTGTTTGAGCACCCCGCAGCCCGCCCAGCCCCTGCTTTCCCCCGCAGCCCCCAACACCCTCCTGCCCACCCCCCCTGCAGAACCAGCCAAAACGGCTTCTGCTCTCCGCCCCCAAACCGCATCACTTACTGCCCCCTTCCGAGCCCCAAAACCCAGCCGCTGAGCCTCTGCGCAAGTCCCCAAAACGCCGGACTCCACCCCCGCCCCTCAGCCCAAAGCCACACGACTCCCTCTCCGGCTGAAGCCCCAACACCAGCCACGCGAGCCCGTTTGCCAGCCCCGGGAGCCGCGAGCACCTCCCCAGACGCCTCAGCCCGCCCCCCCGCAACGCCGTCTCCCCTCGGAGCCGCCTCGGGACCCCGGCCGCCTTCCCCGCGCCCCCCCGCTGGCCTCGACGCTGTCCAGCGGCACCGCGACGCTGCCCAGCGGCACCGCGACGCTGTCCGGCTGCCCGGTGCTTTCCGCCCGCGCCGGTCCGGTGCGGTGCGGTGCGGTGCGGTGCGGTCCGGTCCGCGCCGCGCCGCAGCCGCTTCCGCGCGCGCCGCCATTTTCCCCCGGCCCCCTCCGCTTCCGGAGCGGCTCGGCCCGCCCATGCGGCGCGCCCATTGGTCACGGCGCCGGAAGCGGCTTCCGTCCTCGGGGAGCCCGTCCCATTGGTCGGTCGCGCCGTCAATCTTCAGCGCCTCCCACCCCGGCCAATCGGAGCGCGGCAGGCGATCCGACCAATCGGAGCGCGGCGGTCGCGCTGTGATTGGCTCGTCCTCCTGTCAATCCGCCAGGGGGCGGTTGCCATGGTGAGGACGCCCCGCCCTGTGGCGCATGCGCAGTAGTGAGGGCGGCGCCGTCCTTACTACTGCGCATGCGCGACCAGGCGGGGCTTCCTCACCATGGCAACCGCCCCCGGGCGGATTGACAGGAGGACGAGCCAATCACAACGCGACCGCCCCGCTCCGATTGGTCGGATCGCCTGCCGCGCTCCGATTGGCCGGACTGGGAGGCGCTGGAGATTGACGGCGCGATCGACCAATGGGACGGGGGCTCCTAGAGGACGGACGCCGCTTACGGCACCGCGACCAATGGGCGCGCGGTATGGGCGGGCCGAGCCGCTCCGGAACCGGAGGGGGCCGGGGGAAAACGGCGGCCAGCCCAGAAATCGCTGCGGACCGGTCCGCAGCGGCCGGAAAGCACCGGGCAGCCGGACAGCGCCCACGCCCACGCCCCCTTCCTTGTCCCCCTCTGAGACCTCACCGGGGCCATGAGCGGTGACCGCTCTCAGCCCGCTTCCCTCCACCCAGGGACCGTGACCACTTACCGGCGGGCAGGCCTTCCCGCTCTCTGCCCTGTCCCCGCTCGCAGTCCGGGCAGCCGCAGCCGTCGCCTCGGCGCCAAAAACCTCCGGTGTTCGCCCCGCAACCAGCCCCAGGGACGCCGCGGCGCTCTGCGCGTGGCCCCGGGGGCCGTGGGGGCGACAGCAGCCAGTCCGCCGGCGTCCAGGAAGGCAGGCGGGGGTGCCGCCTTATCCACCACAGAGACATCGGGGAGCTTTGCGTCCCTGCAGGAAAACGGGGCTGGGTTTTTTTCCTCCTGTCCCGCTGCACCGATCCAGCTCCCCAGGGCGGGAGGGGAAACGGGGGAAGGGGCTGCTTTTCATAGAATCATAGAATCGTCTAGGTTGCAAGAGACCCTTGGCATCATCGAGTCCAACCATCTACCCTACTCTACAAAGTTCTCCCCTACACCATATCCCCCAACACCACATCTCGACGGTTCTTAAACACATCCAGGGATGGTGACTCGACCCCCTCCCTGGGTAGCCTGTTCCAATGCCCGACCACTCCCTCTGTGAAACATTCTTTCCTAATGTCCAGTCTAAACCTACCCTGTTGGAGCTTGAAGCCGTTCCCTCTCGTTCTGTCGTTACCTACCTGTGCCAGGAGACCAGCACCGACCTCTCTACAGTGTCCTTTCAAGTAGTGTTAAGAGAGTGACGAGGTCTCCCCTCAGCCCCCTCTTCCTCATACTAAACAGTCCCAGCTCCTTCAACCGCTCTTCATAGGATTTGTTTTCCAGGCCCTTCACCAGCTTCGTTGCCCTCCTCTGCACTCGCTCCAGCACCTCGACATCTCTCTTGGATTGAGGTGCCCAAAACCGGACGCAATACTCCAGGTGCGGCCTCACCAGTGCCGAGTACAGGGGCACAATCGCCTCCCTACTTCTGCTGCTCACGCTGTTTCTAATACAAGCCAGGATGCCGTTGGCTTTCGTGGCCACCTGGGCACACTGCCGGCTCACGTTCAGCCGCTTGTCCATTAGCACCCCCAGGTCTCTTTCTTCCAGGTGGTTTTCCAGCCACGTTTCCCCAAGCCTGTAGCGCTGCTCGGGGCTATTGTGGCCCACGCGCAGAACCTGGCACTTGCCCTTCTTGAAACTCATACCACTGATGTTGGCCCAACGATCCAATCTACCTAAGTCTCTCTGTAGAGCTTCCCTATCCTCCTGGGAATCAACACTCCTGCTTAAAGCGCTTTTGAAAGCGCTTGGACGCCGGCAAGAGAGAGCAGAGGGGAGGGCCAGTTTGGAAATCCCTTCTAGCGATAGGCTCTCTTTGCAGTCTGGAACCATCTACAGCACAGGCGTTTACGCCTCCGCACTGACCGACCCGTGGGTAAGACTTAGGGAAAACGGATGCTCTTGATACACTTCGACAGAACGTCTGCTAAGAGTCACATCTGTTTAGACTTACAGATTAACACGCACGATAGATAGACAACATCCAATTGGACTAGCGACCTGTCCAGACATCCGCTTTGACGCTTCAATCTCTCTTTATAAATAAATCTTTTAAAAAAATCTTTCCGTCGTCTAAACTCCCATTAAATAATACAGAATCTTTAGAGATACGGGTTGGTATTTGGAACTCCTTTTATATACGTAAGGGAATATTATTTTTCAACACACAGAAAAATGAGAGATTGTTCTCTACTCCAATGCCTCACCCCCGCATATACAGCTTTTAACATTTTTTAAACACCACCGCCCAAAACCCCAACCACCTGCCCCGCACCAAGTTTTCAGGCGTTTGGGGGCCGTGACCCACCCTCTTGTGGGGGGAACCCCACTTAACCCCCACTCACCTGCTCCTCCGCCGCACCGTCGCTCCCCCGCTGACATCCGGCTGCCCCAAATGACATCATCACACCACCACCCCCCCCCACACACACACCCCGGTTTTTTTAATTCGCCCCAAAAAATGCACCGAACGACCAGACCCAGGGCTGGCCCCTTCCCCTCAGGCGGCTCCACCACCGGCTGCAAACCCGGGCCGGGGCATCTGTCGAGCAGCACGAGACGCGGACAACGAGGCACCTGCAAAACAAACAGCAAACCCCAACCGGAGATCAGCATCATCAAACGAAAGAGCACCGAAGAGAGTAGAGGAATTCCCTCCGGCCGAGGGACAGGACAGGAGCTGAGCTACAGGAGGATTGCGGGGAAACAGCTCCGCTCCAAAGACGGCACGGCCTGCCAAAGCCGGAGCCATCCCGACGCTTCAGGTCCCTATTCAGACTGACCCGTGCCACTTGCAACACCTTCTCAGCCTAACAGCGTAACAAACCCTCCGCCCGCTGGGGGGAAGCGCCTCCTCCCTTCCCTTTCCCTGCCGCTGGAAAGCTCTGCGCGCGTTTAGATACGGCCAAGAAAAATACTCACGCTAGAAAAGCCTCGGGTTTTTTCTTCGGCGCTAATTCAACTGGCACAGCTCCGAACCCCCACCGTTGCGCTCTCCGTCTCCAGAACGCGCAGTTGTCATTTGACCGGGGGCTGCTTTCTCTCCTACCCAAGGAGGAGGGACATCTGGCCGGCGGCACTGCCCGAGAGAGATGCTACCGCACTGCCGGGGAAACGCGACGCTGAAAGCCAGGCAGAAATCAGGTTCTTCAGAGCGCTCCGCCTAAAGAAAAGGGGGGGGAAAAACAAAAAACAAAAAAACTAGAAAAAAAACCCAACCCGTTACCTTCAGTCGCCTCTCTTTTCAAAGATTTGGAACAAATACCTCGCCGCTTAGGGACGCCTAAGACGCTGTAGGCTACAGCCGGTGGACGGTTGCCGTTTAAAGCCTGCAAGTCAGTTTGCACGTTATACGACTTTAACCCTTTTTTTAAAGTCTCCTTTACGATAGAAAAAACCAGGAAGGTAAGAGATTCCCCAAACGGCTGTACTTTTGGCGGGGGGAAATCCAATCCCCGGTGCCGCGATCCACCAGGCTACCGAAAACGACCGGCGGACCGGCCAAGGCTTTTGGCTGTGCCGAACACGCAGAGGAACAGGGTTTGGCCGTGTCCCCGCTGTTACGGGGGACCCAGAGCCCAAAGGCCGGCCATGCCATCGGCCGTCGGAAGAGGTGCCGCGCTCGGGCCTTTGGAAGGACATCGTCTTTCTTTTTGTCCCTATTTAATAGAGCGCGCGACGTCTCCTCGCTGATGACTTCTGCTGCCCAGCGCATCGTCTCCGAGGATCCCCTCTCGTGGGAACTTCAGGAGAGGCAACCGCTTGGCACGAGAAACCGGTGCCCTTTCAGAAAGGGAAACCTCCTTCCGACTGACGTCCAAATGACACGCCGTAGGCTACGGACAACGGACGTTCCTGGAAGGCTCGACTCACCTAAGCCACCTCAGGACTCGCCGCCACCAGTGACGAGGCTGATGATGCTCCTTGGTTCGTGGCAAAGCCTGGAAAACAGGCAGAAGCGGCGCCGGTTCGTCCCGTTTTGTCCACGTCTCTTCGTTGACCGCCCCGGCTTTCAGCGCAGATGCCATGAAAGAGGAGTGACAAAGAAAAGGCGAGGTCAGGCAGCAAAAGAGCTCTGCAGGCTGCCACCTGCAGTCAACCGCGCACCCTGTTTTGGAAGCCACACGCCCGCCCGCCCGCCCGCCACCCCCCGCCCAAAACAAACAAACAAACAAAGAGACAAGAACCCCGGCACCTGGCCTCTTTCTTGTCTTCAGGAGCTCATCCTGAAGCTCATCGCTTCTGTCTTGTCAGAGCAGGAAGCGCAGACCATCTGTATCCCGAGGACACCTGACCGGGATTAACACGTGTCCAGAGGTAGTCCCCATCTCTACGAGCGTGTCGCTTTGGTGCTTTTAATAATCCTAACTCGACGGTAGTCACTGGGACGGTCCTTTACGGTGGCTTCTTCAGACTTCTGGATCGCCAGTCCCAGTATTTCCATTTCATCCTACCAAAAAAAACCCCAAAGCACGTTACAGCTGCACATAACATTTTCTGCACGTTCTTGTACGAGTATTTAAGGCGTAGGAGAAAGAGAAGATCTGAAAGGCAGAAGAGGCATTCAAAAACCGTGCAACTATGAAAAAGTAAAGCAGCTCTCTCGGAAAAGCACGAGAAACGGCCATAAAAGGTATACTTATGAAATACGCCAAGTAATATCGGGGCACCAAAATATACTATATAGGAAGGCTAGGTGGCTCATTTGATAGAAATTCGATGTAAATCTAAGACAGTACCGAGAATTCTGTCTGTAAATGGGTAATATTCGGCACCACTCGGCTCTAAAATTGCCGCTGCGCCTGCCTGTGAAAAATCCTACTTTAAAAGCATCTAGTACGAACCTTAAAGTTTTCATCACAGTTACAGCCATCTTTCACCTTAAAGCATGCTTTACATTGCTGCTGCAGCCTATCTGCCAACTTGGAGTGTACACATCTGGGTATACACGCTTGTAATTCAGGACGATTCGCACAAATCGTTTCTGTGCAGAAAAACAGGCCTCGTTTCATTATGCAATCAAATTTGAAATTTTTTTTCTCGGGAGAAGTTTTGCCTTTTTAACTGTGAGAATTTTAACTAGGAATTCACACGCTGCCCATGCCTCAAATTATGAGGAGACGCATCACAAAACGAACTCAAAACGAACATCCCGGATTCAGGAAAACTAATTGTGCCTCCCCCCTCTGTGGAACGTGTCCGTAGGACAGGAGCGGGCACCCGCTTTGCCACAGAAGCAGACGGATGTGGAATTGCTCCACGCGTGTCGGTTAACACACATTCGGCTAATGGCCCACCACTCCTTGTACGCACAGGCTGACGACAGCCAGGTCGCCCGGTACGGGCTGAACACTTTGCAGGATTTGTTACAAACCTTTTTAGTGAAATAGATTTTGAAACCCCAGGAAACACACCCCTACCTCCGAGAATTGTAGGGCAATAAATATTTTGACAACTTACATTTCACGTCTATCCATGTATGTCCCATTACTGTCTGTGGTCATAAACTATCTAATATAGAATACTAAACGTTGCTACCATTTAAGAACCGAACGACAGCAACTGAACTGAACCGAAAGGAAGAGCTTTTCTTTGAAAATCGCAGTGCCACCTGAGAAGAAGCTGAAGACTGAAAATCGGGCGAGAGAATCACGCAAAAATATCAGCCTTGCTCTAAAAGCAAGACAGGAGAAAACCCACCAAAAAATAAAATGCAGTTTAATTGACCCAAAGGTCACCAAACAAAACAGGCAAAAAGCTTCACAATACACAGCGTTTGCACCGCTGTCGCTTTTCTGGCTTTTGCTGGGCCTAAGAGGTTGCTGTGACTTCCTCGAGCTGCCCTTCTGCGGTCACCAGATTGTTTCAGGGGAGACAGACGTCTCCCGGGGAGGCGCACGCAGAGAGCGCCGCTACGTCTCGGCTGTGACCCCTTGGTCACTGCGTTCCTGCGGTGCCCGTACCCGTGCTACCAACAGGATGTCACAAAAGGACGCAAGAGCAGGGGGAATCGCTACAGGAGTCCTGAATGTTTCCACGGGCTTTTGAAAACCCCATTTTCTAAATTAAGTTACGCGAGGGAGTCTTTTTGAAAGTTACGAGGCTTCTGTGTGTCTGCTACTAAAAACATCCAACCGACCGACTCAAAAAACACCCAGAACACACTTTCCCCACGTTCCCCCGACACCGTAGCCTTTCATCTCGGGGGATTTCCTTTCCTGCCTTGCGAACGGATGCAGGTTAGGGACACCATAAGACAGCTTCCCTAGGGTATCCGAACGGCTGTCAGCGTACCATTTAGATCCCTTGAGTACAAGCAATAGCGCGCGTTACCTCTCCGGTTTGATGCTCGCTGACAGGCCGAATCCTTTGTGGAACCTTAAGCTGTTGTTCCGGCTTCCCTATCTCTTGCTGGAAAAGGTCTCTCTCGTGCTCTCGGTCAATTGCTCGCTCCTGAAAGTGACAAAACAGTGAGGATGCACCATTTCACGTAAAAACTGTCTAAATTAAGGATATTACAGCTTCTTGCTTCTTTTAACACGAGGCTGGTAAGGGTACGTCAGTAGCATTATTACACGTCAGTACGAGCCGGCAACGCGCGCTGGCAGCCCAGAAAGCCAACCCCACCCTGGGCTGCATCAAGAGAAGCGTGGCCAGCGGGTCACGGGAGGCGATTCTACCCCCCTCTACTCTGCGCACGCGAGACCCCACCTGGAGTACGGTGTCCAGCTTTGGAGTCCTCAACACGGGAAGGACGTGGACCTGTTGGAAGGGGCCCAGCGGAGGGCCACGAAAACCATCGGAGGGACGGAGCACCTCCCCTGTGAAGAGAGACTGAGAGAGCTGGGGTTGTTCAGCCTGGAGAAGAGAAGGCTCCGGGGAGACCTCAGAGCAGCCTTCCAATATCTGAAGGGAGCCTACGGGAGAGCCGGAGAGGGACTCTCTGTCGGGAAAGGTAGCGACAGGACAAGGGGTAACGGTTTTAAATCGGAAGAGGGGAGATTCAGACTAGATATTAGGAGGAAATTCTTTACCGTGAGGGTGGTGAGGCACTGGAACAGGTTGCCCGGGGAAGCTGTGGATGCCCCATCCCTGGAAGTGTTTAAGGCCAGGCTGGACGGGGCTTTGAGCAACCCGCTCTAGTGGAGGCGTCCCTGCCCAAGGCAGGGGGGCTGCAACACGATGATCTTGAAGGTCCCTTCCAATTCTAACCATTCTACGATTCTATGGTTTTTAAGGTGGCAGAACCTCTTGCGACTTCCATTAACAAAAACTACTCTCACCATTCGGGGCAACAAATCTCACATTTTTGAATAAAAACACGAGGACGGCACTGATACAGCCAGTATTATTTCACAAAAAGGACAGTTTTGTCTCTTCTGTTCAAAGCACAGCATACAAATAGCAATAGGCCAGTATTTTATGGTCTCCTTTCCTCGCGTTCATCCTTCATATATGTAGCATAAATAGGAATTAAGAATAGAAATTAACTTTGTGTTCATACTGAGGAGGAGCCAATGGGAAAAAAGAAATTCTAAATTTTGCATTTCAGTGTTACTTTTGACCAGCTGCAGTTGTTATATCCCACTCTGATATTTGGGGAATACATCTTTATACTGGAAATAAGGCACAGCCGCTGGCATCCGGTGAAACGTCACCTTTAAATGCCACTTTGCTGAACAGACAAACCTGATCAGACGCATTGAAATAAACTAGCTCAAGTAGCTGATACACAGAGGAATGCTCTGTCTAGCAACAGAAGCTTTTGCAAAAATGGAGGAAGCCAGAATAAAGCTGCAACAGTTACAAGTTGCAGATTTGAAAACCTCACCTGCTGTTTGAGCACCCCGCAGCCCGCCCAGCCCCTGCTTTCCCCCGCAGCCCCCAACACCCTCCTGCCCACCCCCCCTGCAGAACCAGCCAAAACGGCTTCTGCTCTCCGCCCCCAAACCGCATCACTTACTGCCCCCTTCCGAGCCCCAAAACCCAGCCGCTGAGCCTCTGCGCAAGTCCCCAAAACGCCGGACTCCACCCCCGCCCCTCAGCCCAAAGCCACACGACTCCCTCTCCGGCTGAAGCCCCAACACCAGCCACGCGAGCCCGTTTGCCAGCCCCGGGAGCCGCGAGCACCTCCCCAGACGCCTCAGCCCGCCCCCCCGCAACGCCGTCTCCCCTCGGAGCCGCCTCGGGACCCCGGCCGCCTTCCCCGCGCCCCCCCGCTGGCCTCGACGCTGTCCAGCGGCACCGCGACGCTGCCCAGCGGCACCGCGACGCTGTCCGGCTGCCCGGTGCTTTCCGCCCGCGCCGGTCCGGTGCGGTGCGGTGCGGTGCGGTCCGGTCCGCGCCGCGCCGCAGCCGCTTCCGCGCGCGCCGCCATTTTCCCCCGGCCCCCTCCGCTTCCGGAGCGGCTCGGCCCGCCCATGCGGCGCGCCCATTGGTCACGGCGCCGGAAGCGGCTTCCGTCCTCGGGGAGCCCGTCCCATTGGTCGGTCGCGCCGTCAATCTTCAGCGCCTCCCACCCCGGCCAATCGGAGCGCGGCAGGCGATCCGACCAATCGGAGCGCGGCGGTCGCGCTGTGATTGGCTCGTCCTCCTGTCAATCCGCCAGGGGGCGGTTGCCATGGTGAGGACGCCCCGCCCTGTGGCGCATGCGCAGTAGTGAGGGCGGCGCCGTCCTTACTACTGCGCATGCGCGACCAGGCGGGGCTTCCTCACCATGGCAACCGCCCCCGGGCGGATTGACAGGAGGACGAGCCAATCACAACGCGACCGCCCCGCTCCGATTGGTCGGATCGCCTGCCGCGCTCCGATTGGCCGGACTGGGAGGCGCTGGAGATTGACGGCGCGATCGACCAATGGGACGGGGGCTCCTAGAGGACGGACGCCGCTTACGGCACCGCGACCAATGGGCGCGCGGTATGGGCGGGCCGAGCCGCTCCGGAACCGGAGGGGGCCGGGGGGAAAACGGCGGCCAGCCCAGAAATCGCTGCGGACCGGTCCGCAGCGGCCGGAAAGCACCGGGCAGCCGGACAGCGCCCACGCCCACGCCCCCTTCCTTGTCCCCCTCTGAGACCTCACCGGGGCCATGAGCGGTGACCGCTCTCAGCCCGCTTCCCTCCACCCAGGGACCGTGACCACTTACCGGCGGGCAGGCCTTCCCGCTCTCTGCCCTGTCCCCGCTCGCAGTCCGGGCAGCCGCAGCCGTCGCCTCGGCGCCAAAAACCTCCGGTGTTCGCCCCGCAACCAGCCCCAGGGACGCCGCGGCGCTCTGCGCGTGGCCCCGGGGGCCGTGGGGGCGACAGCAGCCAGTCCGCCGGCGTCCAGGAAGGCAGGCGGGGGTGCCGCCTTATCCACCACAGAGACATCGGGGAGCTTTGCGTCCCTGCAGGAAAACGGGGCTGGGTTTTTTTCCTCCTGTCCCGCTGCACCGATCCAGCTCCCCAGGGCGGGAGGGGAAACGGGGGAAGGGGCTGCTTTTCATAGAATCATAGAATCGTCTAGGTTGCAAGAGACCCTTGGCATCATCGAGTCCAACCATCTACCCTACTCTACAAAGTTCTCCCCTACACCATATCCCCCAACACCACATCTCGACGGTTCTTAAACACATCCAGGGATGGTGACTCGACCACCTCCCTGGGTAGCCTGTTCCAATGCCCGACCACTCCCTCTGTGAAACATTCTTTCCTAATGTCCAGTCTAAACCTACCCTGTTGGAGCTTGAAGCCGTTCCCTCTCGTTCTGTCGTTACCTACCTGTGCCAGGAGACCAGCACCGACCTCTCTACAGTGTCCTTTCAAGTAGTGTTAAGAGAGTGACGAGGTCTCCCCTCAGCCCCCTCTTCCTCATACTAAACAGTCCCAGCTCCTTCAACCGCTCTTCATAGGATTTGTTTTCCAGGCCCTTCACCAGCTTCGTTGCCCTCCTCTGCACTCGCTCCAGCACCTCGACATCTCTCTTGGATTGAGGTGCCCAAAACCGGACGCAATACTCCAGGTGTGGCCTCACCAGTGCCGAGTACAGGGGCACAATCGCCTCCCTACTTCTGCTGCTCACGCTGTTTCTAATACAAGCCAGGATGCCGTTGGCTTTCGTGGCCACCTGGGCACACTGCCGGCTCACGTTCAGCCGCTTGTCCATTAGCACCCCCAGGTCTCTTTCTTCCAGGTGGTTTTCCAGCCACGTTTCCCCAAGCCTGTAGCGCTGCTCGGGGCTATTGTGGCCCACGCGCAGAACCTGGCACTTGCCCTTCTTGAAACTCATACCACTGATGTTGGCCCAACGATCCAATCTACCTAAGTCTCTCTGTAGAGCTTCCCTATCCTCCTGGGAATCAACACTCCTGCTTAAAGCGCTTTTGAAAGCGCTTGGACGCCGGCAAGAGAGAGCAGAGGGGAGGGCCAGTTTGGAAATCCCTTCTAGCGATAGGCTCTCTTTGCAGTCTGGAACCATCTACAGCACAGGCGTTTACGCCTCCGCACTGACCGACCCGTGGGTAAGACTTAGGGAAAACGGATGCTCTTGATACACTTCGACAGAACGTCTGCTAAGAGTCACATCTGTTTAGACTTACAGATTAACACGCACGATAGATAGACAACATCCAATTGGACTAGCGACCTGTCCAGACATCCGCTTTGACGCTTCAATCTCTCTTTATAAATAAATCTTTTAAAAAAATCTTTCCGTCGTCTAAACTCCCATTAAATAATACAGAATCTTTAGAGATACGGGTTGGTATTTGGAACTCCTTTTATATACGTAAGGGAATATTATTTTTCAACACACAGAAAAATGAGAGATTGTTCTCTACTCCAATGCCTCACCCCCGCATATACAGCTTTTAACATTTTTTAAACACCACCGCCCAAAACCCCAACCACCTGCCCCGCACCAAGTTTTCAGGCGTTTGGGGGCCGTGACCCACCCTCTTGTGGGGGGAACCCCACTTAACCCCCACTCACCTGCTCCTCCGCCGCACCGTCGCTCCCCCGCTGACATCCGGCTGCCCCAAATGACATCATCACACCACCACCCCCCCACACACACACACCCCGGTTTTTTTAATTCGCCCCAAAAAATGCACCGAACGACCAGACCCAGGGCTGGCCCCTTCCCCTCAGGCGGCTCCACCACCGGCTGCAAACCCGGGCCGGGGCATCTGTCGAGCAGCACGAGACGCGGACAACGAGGCACCTGCAAAACAAACAGCAAACCCCAACCGGAGATCAGCATCATCAAACGAAAGAGCACCGAAGAGAGTAGAGGAATTCCCTCCGGCCGAGGGACAGGACAGGAGCTGAGCTACAGGAGGATTGCGGGGAAACAGCTCCGCTCCAAAGACGGCACGGCCTGCCAAAGCCGGAGCCATCCCGACGCTTCAGGTCCCTATTCAGACTGACCCGTGCCACTTGCAACACCTTCTCAGCCTAACAGCGTAACAAACCCTCCGCCCGCTGGGGGGAAGCGCCTCCTCCCTTCCCTTTCCCTGCCGCTGGAAAGCTCTGCGCGCGTTTAGATACGGCCAAGAAAAATACTCACGCTAGAAAAGCCTCGGACTTTTTCTTCGGCGCTAATTCAACTGGCACAGCTCCGAACCCCCACCGTTGCGCTCTCCGTCTCCAGAACGCGCAGTTGTCATTTGACCGGGGGCTGCTTTCTCTCCTACCCAAGGAGGAGGGACATCTGGCCGGCGGCACTGCCCGAGAGAGATGCTACCGCACTGCCGGGGAAACGCGACGCTGAAAGCCAGGCAGAAATCAGGTTCTTCAGAGCGCTCCGCCTAAAGAAAAGGGGGGGGAAAAACAAAAAACAAAAAAACTAGAAAAAAAACCCAACCAAAAACCCAACCCGTTACCTTCAGTCGCCTCTCTTTTCAAAGATTTGGAACAAATACCTCGCCGCTTAGGGACGCCTAAGACGCTGTAGGCTACAGCCGGTGGACGGTTGCCGTTTAAAGCCTGCAAGTCAGTTTGCACGTTATACGACTTTAACCCTTTTTTTAAAGTCTCCTTTACGATAGAAAAAACCAGGAAGGTAAGAGATTCCCCAAACGGCTGTACTTTTGGCGGGGGGAAATCCAATCCCCGGTGCCGCGATCCACCAGGCTACCGAAAACGACCGGCGGACCGGCCAAGGCTTTTGGCTGTGCCGAACACGCAGAGGAACAGGGTTTGGCCGTGTCCCCGCTGTTACGGGGGACCCAGAGCCCAAAGGCCGGCCATGCCATCGGCCGTCGGAAGAGGTGCCGCGCTCGGGCCTTTGGAAGGACATCGTCTTTCTTTTTGTCCCTATTTAATAGAGCGCGCGACGTCTCCTCGCTGATGACTTCTGCTGCCCAGCGCATCGTCTCCGAGGATCCCCTCTCGTGGGAACTTCAGGAGAGGCAACCGCTTGGCACGAGAAACCGGTGCCCTTTCAGAAAGGGAAACCTCCTTCCGACTGACGTCCAAATGACACGCCGTAGGCTACGGACAACGGACGTTCCTGGAAGGCTCGACTCACCTAAGCCACCTCAGGACTCGCCGCCACCAGTGACGAGGCTGATGATGCTCCTTGGTTCGTGGCAAAGCCTGGAAAACAGGCAGAAGCGGCGCCGGTTCGTCCCGTTTTGTCCACGTCTCTTCGTTGACCGCCCCGGCTTTCAGCGCAGATGCCATGAAAGAGGAGTGACAAAGAAAAGGCGAGGTCAGGCAGCAAAAGAGCTCTGCAGGCTGCCACCTGCAGTCAACCGCGCACCCTGTTTTGGAAGCCACACGCCCGCCCGCCCGCCACCCCCCGCCCAAAACAAACAAACAAACAAACAAACAAAGAGACAAGAACCCCGGCACCTGGCCTCTTTCTTGTCTTCAGGAGCTCATCCTGAAGCTCATCGCTTCTGTCTTGTCAGAGCAGGAAGCGCAGACCATCTGTATCCCGAGGACACCTGACCGGGATTAACACGTGTCCAGAGGTAGTCCCCATCTCTACGAGCGTGTCGCTTTGGTGCTTTTAATAATCCTAACTCGACGGTAGTCACTGGGACGGTCCTTTACGGTGGCTTCTTCAGACTTCTGGATCGCCAGTCCCAGTATTTCCATTTCATCCTACCAAAAAAAACCCCAAAGCACGTTACAGCTGCACATAACATTTTCTGCACGTTCTTGTACGAGTATTTAAGGCGTAGGAGAAAGAGAAGATCTGAAAGGCAGAAGAGGCATTCAAAAACCGTGCAACTATGAAAAAGTAAAGCAGCTCTCTCGGAAAAGCACGAGAAACGGCCATAAAAGGTATACTTATGAAATACGCCAAGTAATATCGGGGCACCAAAATATACTATATAGGAAGGCTAGGTGGCTCATTTGATAGAAATTCGATGTAAATCTAAGACAGTACCGAGAATTCTGTCTGTAAATGGGTAATATTCGGCACCACTCGGCTCTAAAATTGCCGCTGCGCCTGCCTGTGAAAAATCCTACTTTAAAAGCATCTAGTACGAACCTTAAAGTTTTCATCACAGTTACAGCCATCTTTCACCTTAAAGCATGCTTTACATTGCTGCTGCAGCCTATCTGCCAACTTGGAGTGTACACATCTGGGTATACACGCTTGTAATTCAGGACGATTCGCACAAATCGTTTCTGTGCAGAAAAACAGGCCTCGTTTCATTATGCAATCAAATTTGAAATTTTTTTTCTCGGGAGAAGTTTTGCCTTTTTAACTGTGAGAATTTTAACTAGGAATTCACACGCTGCCCATGCCTCAAATTATGAGGAGACGCATCACAAAACGAACTCAAAACGAACATCCCGGATTCAGGAAAACTAATTGTGCCTCCCCCCTCTGTGGAACGTGTCCGTAGGACAGGAGCGGGCACCCGCTTTGCCACAGAAGCAGACGGATGCGGAATTGCTCCACGCGTGTCGGTTAACACACATTCGGCTAATGGCCCACCACTCCTTGTACGCACAGGCTGACGACAGCCAGGTCGCCCGGTACGGGCTGAACACTTTGCAGGATTTGTTACAAACCTTTTTAGTGAAATAGATTTTGAAACCCCAGGAAACACACCCCTACCTCCGAGAATTGTAGGGCAATAAATATTTTGACAACTTACATTTCACGTCTATCCATGTATGTCCCATTACTGTCTGTGGTCATAAACTATCTAATATAGAATACTAAACGTTGCTACCATTTAAGAACCGAACGACAGCAACTGAACTGAACCGAAAGGAAGAGCTTTTCTTTGAAAATCGCAGTGCCACCTGAGAAGAAGCTGAAGACTGAAAATCGGGCGAGAGAATCACGCAAAAATATCAGCCTTGCTCTAAAAGCAAGACAGGAGAAAACCCACCAAAAAATAAAATGCAGTTTAATTGACCCAAAGGTCACCAAACAAAACAGGCAAAAAGCTTCACAATACACAGCGTTTGCACCGCTGTCGCTTTTCTGGCTTTTGCTGGGCCTAAGAGGTTGCTGTGACTTCCTCGAGCTGCCCTTCTGCGGTCACCAGATTGTTTCAGGGGAGACAGACGTCTCCCGGGGAGGCGCACGCAGAGAGCGCCGCTACGTCTCGGCTGTGACCCCTTGGTCACTGCGTTCCTGCGGTGCCCGTACCCGTGCTACCAACAGGATGTCACAAAAGGACGCAAGAGCAGGGGGAATCGCTACAGGAGTCCTGAATGTTTCCACGGGCTTTTGAAAACCCCATTTTCTAAATTAAGTTACGCGAGGGAGTCTTTTTGAAACTTACGAGGCTTCTGTGTGTCTGCTACTAAAAACATCCAACCGACCGACTCAAAAAACACCCAGAACACACTTTCCCCACGTTCCCCCGACACCGTAGCCTTTCATCTCGGGGGATTTCCTTTCCTGCCTTGCGAACGGATGCAGGTTAGGGACACCATAAGACAGCTTCCCTAGGGTATCCGAACGGCTGTCAGCGTACCATTTAGATCCCTTGAGTACAAGCAATAGCGCGCGTTACCTCTCCGGTTTGATGCTCGCTGACAGGCCGAATCCTTTGTGGAACCTTAAGCTGTTGTTCCGGCTTCCCTATCTCTTGCTGGAAAAGGTCTCTCTCGTGCTCTCGGTCAATTGCTCGCTCCTGAAAGTGACAAAACAGTGAGGATGCACCATTTCACGTAAAAACTGTCTAAATTAAGGATATTACAGCTTCTTGCTTCTTTTAACACGAGGCTGGTAAGGGTACGTCAGTAGCATTATTACACGTCAGTACGAGCCGGCAACGCGCGCTGGCAGCCCAGAAAGCCAACCCCACCCTGGGCTGCATCAAGAGAAGCGTGGCCAGCGGGTCACGGGAGGCGATTCTACCCCCCTCTACTCTGCGCACGCGAGACCCCACCTGGAGTACGGTGTCCAGCTTTGGAGTCCTCAACACGGGAAGGACGTGGACCTGTTGGAAGGGGCCCAGCGGAGGGCCACGAAAACCATCGGAGGGACGGAGCACCTCCCCTGTGAAGAGAGACTGAGAGAGCTGGGGTTGTTCAGCCTGGAGAAGAGAAGGCTCCGGGGAGACCTCAGAGCAGCCTTCCAATATCTGAAGGGAGCCTACGGGAGAGCCGGAGAGGGACTCTCTGTCGGGAAAGGTAGCGACAGGACAAGGGGTAACGGTTTTAAATCGGAAGAGGGGAGATTCAGACTAGATATTAGGAGGAAATTCTTTACCGTGAGGGTGGTGAGGCACTGGAACAGGTTGCCCGGGGAAGCTGTGGATGCCCCATCCCTGGAAGTGTTTAAGGCCAGGCTGGACGGGGCTTTGAGCAACCCGCTCTAGTGGAGGCGTCCCTGCCCAAGGCAGGGGGGCTGCAACACGATGATCTTGAAGGTCCCTTCCAATTCTAACCATTCTACGATTCTATGGTTTTTAAGGTGGCAGAACCTCTTGCGACTTCCATTAACAAAAACTACTCTCACCATTCGGGGCAACAAATCTCACATTTTTGAATAAAAACACGAGGACGGCACTGATACAGCCAGTATTATTTCACAAAAAGGACAGTTTTGTCTCTTCTGTTCAAAGCACAGCATACAAATAGCAATAGGCCAGTATTTTATGGTCTCCTTTCCTCGCGTTCATCCTTCATATATGTAGCATAAATAGGAATTAAGAATAGAAATTAACTTTGTGTTCATACTGAGGAGGAGCCAATGGGAAAAAAGAAATTCTAAATTTTGCATTTCAGTGTTACTTTTGACCAGCTGCAGTTGTTATATCCCACTCTGATATTTGGGGAATACATCTTTATACTGGAAATAAGGCACAGCCGCTGGCATCCGGTGAAACGTCACCTTTAAATGCCACTTTGCTGAACAGACAAACCTGATCAGACGCATTGAAATAAACTAGCTCAAGTAGCTGATACACAGAGGAATGCTCTGTCTAGCAACAGAAGCTTTTGCAAAAATGGAGGAAGCCAGAATAAAGCTGCAACAGTTACAAGTTGCAGATTTGAAAACCTCACCTGCTGTTTGAGCACCCCGCAGCCCGCCCAGCCCCTGCTTTCCCCCGCAGCCCCCAACACCCTCCTGCCCACCCCCCCTGCAGAACCAGCCAAAACGGCTTCTGCTCTCCGCCCCCAAACCGCATCACTTACTGCCCCCTTCCGAGCCCCAAAACCCAGCCGCTGAGCCTCTGCGCAAGTCCCCAAAACGCCGGACTCCACCCCCGCCCCTCAGCCCAAAGCCACACGACTCCCTCTCCGGCTGAAGCCCCAACACCAGCCACGCGAGCCCGTTTGCCAGCCCCGGGAGCCGCGAGCACCTCCCCAGACGCCTCAGCCCGCCCCCCCGCAACGCCGTCTCCCCTCGGAGCCGCCTCGGGACCCCGGCCGCCTTCCCCGCGCCCCCCCGCTGGCCTCGACGCTGTCCAGCGGCACCGCGACGCTGCCCAGCGGCACCGCGACGCTGTCCGGCTGCCCGGTGCTTTCCGCCCGCGCCGGTCCGGTGCGGTGCGGTGCGGTGCGGTCCGGTCCGCGCCGCGCCGCAGCCGCTTCCGCGCGCGCCGCCATTTTCCCCCGGCCCCCTCCGCTTCCGGAGCGGCTCGGCCCGCCCATGCGGCGCGCCCATTGGTCACGGCGCCGGAAGCGGCTTCCGTCCTCGGGGAGCCCGTCCCATTGGTCGGTCGCGCCGTCAATCTTCAGCGCCTCCCACCCCGGCCAATCGGAGCGCGGCAGGCGATCCGACCAATCGGAGCGCGGCGGTCGCGCTGTGATTGGCTCGTCCTCCTGTCAATCCGCCAGGGGGCGGTTGCCATGGTGAGGACGCCCCGCCCTGTGGCGCATGCGCAGTAGTGAGGGCGGCGCCGTCCTTACTACTGCGCATGCGCGACCAGGCGGGGCTTCCTCACCATGGCAACCGCCCCCGGGCGGATTGACAGGAGGACGAGCCAATCACAACGCGACCGCCCCGCTCCGATTGGTCGGATCGCCTGCCGCGCTCCGATTGGCCGGACTGGGAGGCGCTGGAGATTGACGGCGCGATCGACCAATGGGACGGGGGCTCCTAGAGGACGGACGCCGCTTACGGCACCGCGACCAATGGGCGCGCGGTATGGGCGGGCCGAGCCGCTCCGGAACCGGAGGGGGCCGGGGGAAAACGGCGGCCAGCCCAGAAATCGCTGCGGACCGGTCCGCAGCGGGCGGAAAGCACCGGGCAGCGCCCACGCCCACGCCCACGCCCCCTTCCTTGTCCCCCTCTGAGACCTCACCGGGGCCATGAGCGGTGACCGCTCTCAGCCCGCTTCCCTCCACCCAGGGACCGTGACCACTTACCGGCGGGCAGGCCTTCCCGCTCTCTGCCCTGTCCCCGCTCGCAGTCCGGGCAGCCGCAGCCGTCGCCTCGGCGCCAAAAACCTCCGGTGTTCGCCCCGCAACCAGCCCCAGGGACGCCGCGGCGCTCTGCGCGTGGCCCCGGGGGCCGTGGGGGCGACAGCAGCCAGTCCGCCGGCGTCCAGGAAGGCAGGCGGGGGTGCCGCCTTATCCACCACAGAGACATCGGGGAGCTTTGCGTCCCTGCAGGAAAACGGGGCTGGGTTTTTTTCCTCCTGTCCCGCTGCACCGATCCAGCTCCCCAGGGCGGGAGGGGAAACGGGGGAAGGGGCTGCTTTTCATAGAATCATAGAATCGTCTAGGTTGCAAGAGACCCTTGGCATCATCGAGTCCAACCATCTACCCTACTCTACAAAGTTCTCCCCTACACCATATCCCCCAACACCACATCTCGACGGTTCTTAAACACATCCAGGGATGGTGACTCGACCACCTCCCTGGGTAGCCTGTTCCAATGCCCGACCACTCCCTCTGTGAAACATTCTTTCCTAATGTCCAGTCTAAACCTACCCTGTTGGAGCTTGAAGCCGTTCCCTCTCGTTCTGTCGTTACCTACCTGTGCCAGGAGACCAGCACCGACCTCTCTACAGTGTCCTTTCAAGTAGGTTTAGAGAGTGACGAGGTCTCCCCTCAGCCCCCTCTTCCTCATACTAAACAGTCCCAGCTCCTTCAACCGCTCTTCATAGGATTTGTTTTCCAGGCCCTTCACCAGCTTCGTTGCCCTCCTCTGCACTCGCTCCAGCACCTCGACATCTCTCTTGGATTGAGGTGCCCAAAACCGGACGCAATACTCCAGGTGCGGCCTCACCAGTGCCGAGTACAGGGGCACAATCGCCTCCCTACTTCTGCTGCTCACGCTGTTTCTAACACAAGCCAGGATGCCGTTGGCTTTCGTGGCCACCTGGGCACACTGCCGGCTCACGTTCAGCCGCTTGTCCATTAGCACCCCCAGGTCTCTTTCTTCCAGGTGGTTTTCCAGCCACGTTTCCCCAAGCCTGTAGCGCTGCTCGGGGCTATTGTGGCCCACGCGCAGAACCTGGCACTTGCCCTTCTTGAAACTCATACCACTGATGTTGGCCCAACGATCCAATCTACCTAAGTCTCTCTGTAGAGCTTCCCTATCCTCCTGGGAATCAACACTCCTGCTTAAAGCGCTTTTGAAAGCGCTTGGACGCCGGCAAGAGAGAGCAGAGGGGAGGGCCAGTTTGGAAATCCCTTCTAGCGATAGGCTCTCTTTGCAGTCTGGAACCATCTACAGCACAGGCGTTTACGCCTCCGCACTGACCGACCCGTGGGTAAGACTTAGGGAAAACGGATGCTCTTGATACACTTCGACAGAACGTCTGCTAAGAGTCACATCTGTTTAGACTTACAGATTAACACGCACGATAGATAGACAACATCCAATTGGACTAGCGACCTGTCCAGACATCCGCTTTGACGCTTCAATCTCTCTTTATAAATAAATCTTTTAAAAAAATCTTTCCGTCGTCTAAACTCCCATTAAATAATACAGAATCTTTAGAGATACGGGTTGGTATTTGGAACTCCTTTTATATACGTAAGGGAATATTATTTTTCAACACACAGAAAAATGAGAGATTGTTCTCTACTCCAATGCCTCACCCCCGCATATACAGCTTTTAACATTTTTTAAACACCACCGCCCAAAACCCCAACCACCTGCCCCGCACCAAGTTTTCAGGCGTTTGGGGGCCGTGACCCACCCTCTTGTGGGGGGAACCCCACTTAACCCCCACTCACCTGCTCCTCCGCCGCACCGTCGCTCCCCCGCTGACATCCGGCTGCCCCAAATGACATCATCACACCACCACCCCCCCACACACACACACCCCGGTTTTTTTAATTCGCCCCAAAAAATGCACCGAACGACCAGACCCAGGGCTGGCCCCTTCCCCTCAGGCGGCTCCACCACCGGCTGCAAACCCGGGCCGGGGCATCTGTCGAGCAGCACGAGACGCGGACAACGAGGCACCTGCAAAACAAACAGCAAACCCCAACCGGAGATCAGCATCATCAAACGAAAGAGCACCGAAGAGAGTAGAGGAATTCCCTCCGGCCGAGGGACAGGACAGGAGCTGAGCTACAGGAGGATTGCGGGGAAACAGCTCCGCTCCAAAGACGGCACGGCCTGCCAAAGCCGGAGCCATCCCGACGCTTCAGGTCCCTATTCAGACTGACCCGTGCCACTTGCAACACCTTCTCAGCCTAACAGCGTAACAAACCCTCCGCCCGCTGGGGGGAAGCGCCTCCTCCCTTCCCTTTCCCTGCCGCTGGAAAGCTCTGCGCGCGTTTAGATACGGCCAAGAAAAATACTCACGCTAGAAAAGCCTCGGACTTTTTCTTCGGCGCTAATTCAACTGGCACAGCTCCGAACCCCCACCGTTGCGCTCTCCGTCTCCAGAACGCGCAGTTGTCATTTGACCGGGGGCTGCTTTCTCTCCTACCCAAGGAGGAGGGACATCTGGCCGGCGGCACTGCCCGAGAGAGATGCTACCGCACTGCCGGGGAAACGCGACGCTGAAAGCCAGGCAGAAATCAGGTTCTTCAGAGCGCTCCGCCTAAAGAAAAGGGGGGGGAAAAACAAAAAACAAAAAAACTAGAAAAAAAACCCAACCCGTTACCTTCAGTCGCCTCTCTTTTCAAAGATTTGGAACAAATACCTCGCCGCTTAGGGACGCCTAAGACGCTGTAGGCTACAGCCGGTGGACGGTTGCCGTTTAAAGCCTGCAAGTCAGTTTGCACGTTATACGACTTTAACCCTTTTTTTAAAGTCTCCTTTACGATAGAAAAAACCAGGAAGGTAAGAGATTCCCCAAACGGCTGTACTTTTGGCGGGGGGAAATCCAATCCCCGGTGCCGCAGTCCACCAGGCTACCGAAAACGACCGGCGGACCGGCCAAGGCTTTTGGCTGTGCCGAACACGCAGAGGAACAGGGTTTGGCCGTGTCCCCGCTGTTACGGGGGACCCAGAGCCCAAAGGCCGGCCATGCCATCGGCCGTCGGAAGAGGTGCCGCGCTCGGGCCTTTGGAAGGACATCGTCTTTCTTTTTGTCCCTATTTAATAGAGCGCGCGACGTCTCCTCGCTGATGACTTCTGCTGCCCAGCGCATCGTCTCCGAGGATCCCCTCTCGTGGGAACTTCAGGAGAGGCAACCGCTTGGCACGAGAAACCGGTGCCCTTTCAGAAAGGGAAACCTCCTTCCGACTGACGTCCAAATGACACGCCGTAGGCTACGGACAACGGACGTTCCTGGAAGGCTCGACTCACCTAAGCCACCTCAGGACTCGCCGCCACCAGTGACGAGGCTGATGATGCTCCTTGGTTCGTGGCAAAGCCTGGAAAACAGGCAGAAGCGGCGCCGGTTCGTCCCGTTTTGTCCACGTCTCTTCGTTGACCGCCCCGGCTTTCAGCGCAGATGCCATGAAAGAGGAGTGACAAAGAAAAGGCGAGGTCAGGCAGCAAAAGAGCTCTGCAGGCTGCCACCTGCAGTCAACCGCGCACCCTGTTTTGGAAGCCACACGCCCGCCCGCCCGCCACCCCCCGCCCAAAACAAACAAACAAACAAACAAACAAAGAGACAAGAACCCCGGCACCTGGCCTCTTTCTTGTCTTCAGGAGCTCATCCTGAAGCTCATCGCTTCTGTCTTGTCAGAGCAGGAAGCGCAGACCATCTGTATCCCGAGGACACCTGACCGGGATTAACACGTGTCCAGAGGTAGTCCCCATCTCTACGAGCGTGTCGCTTTGGTGCTTTTAATAATCCTAACTCGACGGTAGTCACTGGGACGGTCCTTTACGGTGGCTTCTTCAGACTTCTGGATCGCCAGTCCCAGTATTTCCATTTCATCCTACCAAAAAAAACCCCAAAGCACGTTACAGCTGCACATAACATTTTCTGCTTGTTCTTGTACGAGTATTTAAGGCGTAGGAGAAAGAGAAGATCTGAAAGGCAGAAGAGGCATTCAAAAACCGTGCAACTATGAAAAAGTAAAGCAGCTCTCTCGGAAAAGCACGAGAAACGGCCATAAAAGGTATACTTATGAAATACGCCAAGTAATATCGGGGCACCAAAATATACTATATAGGAAGGCTAGGTGGCTCATTTGATAGAAATTCGATGTAAATCTAAGACAGTACCGAGAATTCTGTCTGTAAATGGGTAATATTCGGCACCACTCGGCTCTAAAATTGCCGCTGCGCCTGCCTGTGAAAAATCCTACTTTAAAAGCATCTAGTACGAACCTTAAAGTTTTCATCACAGTTACAGCCATCTTTCACCTTAAAGCATGCTTTACATTGCTGCTGCAGCCTATCTGCCAACTTGGAGTGTACACATCTGGGTATACACGCTTGTAATTCAGGACGATTCGCACAAATCGTTTCTGTGCAGAAAAACAGGCCTCGTTTCATTATGCAATCAAATTTGAAATTTTTTTTCTCGGGAGAAGTTTTGCCTTTTTAACTGTGAGAATTTTAACTAGGAATTCACACGCTGCCCATGCCTCAAATTATGAGGAGACGCATCACAAAACGAACTCAAAACGAACATCCCGGATTCAGGAAAACTAATTGTGCCTCCCCCCTCTGTGGAACGTGTCCGTAGGACAGGAGCGGGCACCCGCTTTGCCACAGAAGCAGACGGATGCGGAATTGCTCCACGCGTGTCGGTTAACACACATTCGGCTAATGGCCCACCACTCCTTGTACGCACAGGCTGACGACAGCCAGGTCGCCCGGTACGGGCTGAACACTTTGCAGGATTTGTTACAAACCTTTTTAGTGAAATAGATTTTGAAACCCCAGGAAACACACCCCTACCTCCGAGAATTGTAGGGCAATAAATATTTTGACAACTTACATTTCACGTCTATCCATGTATGTCCCATTACTGTCTGTGGTCATAAACTATCTAATATAGAATACTAAACGTTGCTACCATTTAAGAACCGAACGACAGCAACTGAACTGAACCGAAAGGAAGAGCTTTTCTTTGAAAATCGCAGTGCCACCTGAGAAGAAGCTGAAGACTGAAAATCGGGCGAGAGAATCACGCAAAAATATCAGCCTTGCTCTAAAAGCAAGACAGGAGAAAACCCACCAAAAAATAAAATGCAGTTTAATTGACCCAAAGGTCACCAAACAAAACAGGCAAAAAGCTTCACAATACACAGCGTTTGCACCGCTGTCGCTTTTCTGGCTTTTGCTGGGCCTAAGAGGTTGCTGTGACTTCCTCGAGCTGCCCTTCTGCGGTCACCAGATTGTTTCAGGGGAGACAGACGTCTCCCGGGGAGGCGCACGCAGAGAGCGCCGCTACGTCTCGGCTGTGACCCCTTGGTCACTGCGTTCCTGCGGTGCCCGTACCCGTGCTACCAACAGGATGTCACAAAAGGACGCAAGAGCAGGGGGAATCGCTACAGGAGTCCTGAATGTTTCCACGGGCTTTTGAAAACCCCATTTTCTAAATTAAGTTACGCGAGGGAGTCTTTTTGAAAGTTACGAGGCTTCTGTGTGTCTGCTACTAAAAACATCCAACCGACCGACTCAAAAAACACCCAGAACACACTTTCCCCACGTTCCCCCGACACCGTAGCCTTTCATCTCGGGGGATTTCCTTTCCTGCCTTGCGAACGGATGCAGGTTAGGGACACCATAAGACAGCTTCCCTAGGGTATCCGAACGGCTGTCAGCGTACCATTTAGATCCCTTGAGTACAAGCAATAGCGCGTGTTACCTCTCCGGTTTGATGCTCGCTGACAGGCCGAATCCTTTGTGGAACCTTAAGCTGTTGTTCCGGCTTCCCTATCTCTTGCTGGAAAAGGTCTCTCTCGTGCTCTCGGTCAATTGCTCGCTCCTGAAAGTGACAAAACAGTGAGGATGCACCATTTCACGTAAAAACTGTCTAAATTAAGGATATTACAGCTTCTTGCTTCTTTTAACACGAGGCTGGTAAGGGTACGTCAGTAGCATTATTACACGTCAGTACGAGCCGGCAACGCGCGCTGGCAGCCCAGAAAGCCAACCCCACCCTGGGCTGCATCAAGAGAAGCGTGGCCAGCGGGTCACGGGAGGCGATTCTACCCCCCTCTACTCTGCGCACGCGAGACCCCACCTGGAGTACGGTGTCCAGCTTTGGAGTCCTCGACACGGGAAGGACGTGGACCTGTTGGAAGGGGCCCAGCGGAGGGCCACGAAAACCATCGGAGGGACGGAGCACCTCCCCTGTGAAGAGAGACTGAGAGAGCTGGGGTTGTTCAGCCTGGAGAAGAGAAGGCTCCGGGGAGACCTCAGAGCAGCCTTCCAATATCTGAAGGGAGCCTACGGGAGAGCCGGAGAGGGACTCTCTGTCGGGAAAGGTAGCGACAGGACAAGGGGTAACGGTTTTAAATCGGAAGAGGGGAGATTCAGACTAGATATTAGGAGGAAATTCTTTACCGTGAGGGTGGTGAGGCACTGGAACAGGTTGCCCGGGGAAGCTGTGGATGCCCCATCCCTGGAAGTGTTTAAGGCCAGGCTGGACGGGGCTTTGAGCAACCCGCTCTAGTGGAGGCGTCCCTGCCCAAGGCAGGGGGGCTGCAACACGATGATCTTGAAGGTCCCTTCCAATTCTAACCATTCTACGATTCTATGGTTTTTAAGGTGGCAGAACCTCTTGCGACTTCCATTAACAAAAACTACTCTCACCATTCGGGGCAACAAATCTCACATTTTTGAATAAAAACACGAGGACGGCACTGATACAGCCAGTATTATTTCACAAAAAGGACAGTTTTGTCTCTTCTGTTCAAAGCACAGCATACAAATAGCAATAGGCCAGTATTTTATGGTCTCCTTTCCTCGCGTTCATCCTTCATATATGTAGCATAAATAGGAATTAAGAATAGAAATTAACTTTGTGTTCATACTGAGGAGGAGCCAATGGGAAAAAAGAAATTCTAAATTTTGCATTTCAGTGTTACTTTTGACCAGCTGCAGTTGTTATATCCCACTCTGATATTTGGGGAATACATCTTTATACTGGAAATAAGGCACAGCCGCTGGCATCCGGTGAAACGTCACCTTTAAATGCCACTTTGCTGAACAGACAAACCTGATCAGACGCATTGAAATAAACTAGCTCAAGTAGCTGATACACAGAGGAATGCTCTGTCTAGCAACAGAAGCTTTTGCAAAAATGGAGGAAGCCAGAATAAAGCTGCAACAGTTACAAGTTGCAGATTTGAAAACCTCACCTGCTGTTTGAGCACCCCGCAGCCCGCCCAGCCCCTGCTTTCCCCCGCAGCCCCCAACGCCCTCCTGCCCACCCCCCCTGCAGAACCAGCCAAAACGGCTTCTGCTCTCCGCCCCCAAACCGCATCACTTACTGCCCCCTTCCGAGCCCCAAAACCCAGCCGCTGAGCCTCTGCGCAAGTCCCCAAAACGCCGGACTCCACCCCCGCCCCTCAGCCCAAAGCCACACGACTCCCTCTCCGGCTGAAGCCCCAACACCAGCCACGCGAGCCCGTTTGCCAGCCCCGGGAGCCGCGAGCACCTCCCCAGACGCCTCAGCCCGCCCCCCCGCAACGCCGTCTCCCCTCGGAGCCGCCTCGGGACCCCGGCCGCCTTCCCCGCGCCCCCCCGCTGGCCTCGACGCTGTCCAGCGGCACCGCGACGCTGCCCAGCGGCACCGCGACGCTGTCCGGCTGCCCGGTGCTTTCCGCCCGCGCCGGTCCGGTGCGGTGCGGTGCGGTGCGGTCCGGTCCGCGCCGCGCCGCAGCCGCTTCCGCGCGCGCCGCCATTTTCCCCCGGCCCCCTCCGCTTCCGGAGCGGCTCGGCCCGCCCATGCGGCGCGCCCATTGGTCACGGCGCCGGAAGCGGCTTCCGTCCTCGGGGAGCCCGTCCCATTGGTCGGTCGCGCCGTCAATCTTCAGCGCCTCCCACCCCGGCCAATCGGAGCGCGGCAGGCGATCCGACCAATCGGAGCGCGGCGGTCGCGCTGTGATTGGCTCGTCCTCCTGTCAATCCGCCAGGGGGCGGTTGCCATGGTGAGGACGCCCCGCCCTGTGGCGCATGCGCAGTAGTGAGGGCGGCGCCGTCCTTACTACTGCGCATGCGCGACCAGGCGGGGCTTCCTCACCATGGCAACCGCCCCCGGGCGGATTGACAGGAGGACGAGCCAATCACAACGCGACCGCCCCGCTCCGATTGGTCGGATCGCCTGCCGCGCTCCGATTGGCCGGACTGGGAGGCGCTGGAGATTGACGGCGCGATCGACCAATGGGACGGGGGCTCCTAGAGGACGGACGCCGCTTACGGCACCGCGACCAATGGGCGCGCGGTATGGGCGGGCCGAGCCGCTCCGGAACCGGAGGGGGCCGGGGGAAAACGGCGGCCAGCCCAGAAATCGCTGCGGACCGGTCCGCAGCGGCCGGAAAGCACCGGGCAGCCGGACAGCGCCCACGCCCACGCCCCCTTCCTTGTCCCCCTCTGAGACCTCACCGGGGCCATGAGCGGTGACCGCTCTCAGCCCGCTTCCCTCCACCCAGGGACCGTGACCACTTACCGGCGGGCAGGCCTTCCCGCTCTCTGCCCTGTCCCCGCTCGCAGTCCGGGCAGCCGCAGCCGTCGCCTCGGCGCCAAAAACCTCCGGTGTTCGCCCCGCAACCAGCCCCAGGGACGCCGCGGCGCTCTGCGCGTGGCCCCGGGGGCCGTGGGGGCGACAGCAGCCAGTCCGCCGGCGTCCAGGAAGGCAGGCGGGGGTGCCGCCTTATCCACCACAGAGACATCGGGGAGCTTTGCGTCCCTGCAGGAAAACGGGGCTGGGTTTTTTTCCTCCTGTCCCGCTGCACCGATCCAGCTCCCCAGGGCGGGAGGGGAAACGGGGGAAGGGGCTGCTTTTCATAGAATCATAGAATCGTCTAGGTTGCAAGAGACCCTTGGCATCATCGAGTCCAACCATCTACCCTACTCTACAAAGTTCTCCCCTACACCATATCCCCCAACACCACATCTCGACGGTTCTTAAACACATCCAGGGATGGTGACTCGACCACCTCCCTGGGTAGCCTGTTCCAATGCCCGACCACTCCCTCTGTGAAACATTCTTTCCTAATGTCCAGTCTAAACCTACCCTGTTGGAGCTTGAAGCCGTTCCCTCTCGTTCTGTCGTTACCTACCTGTGCCAGGAGACCAGCACCGACCTCTCTACAGTGTCCTTTCAAGTAGGTTTAGAGAGTGACGAGGTCTCCCCTCAGCCCCCTCTTCCTCATACTAAACAGTCCCAGCTCCTTCAACCGCTCTTCATAGGATTTGTTTTCCAGGCCCTTCACCAGCTTCGTTGCCCTCCTCTGCACTCGCTCCAGCACCTCGACATCTCTCTTGGATTGAGGTGCCCAAAACCGGACGCAATACTCCAGGTGCGGCCTCACCAGTGCCGAGTACAGGGGCACAATCGCCTCCCTACTTCTGCTGCTCACGCTGTTTCTAATACAAGCCAGGATGCCGTTGGCTTTCGTGGCCACCTGGGCACACTGCCGGCTCACGTTCAGCCGCTTGTCCATTAGCACCCCCAGGTCTCTTTCTTCCAGGTGGTTTTCCAGCCACGTTTCCCCAAGCCTGTAGCGCTGCTCGGGGCTATTGTGGCCCACGCGCAGAACCTGGCACTTGCCCTTCTTGAAACTCATACCACTGATGTTGGCCCAACGATCCAATCTACCTAAGTCTCTCTGTAGAGCTTCCCTATCCTCCTGGGAATCAACACTCCTGCTTAAAGCGCTTTTGAAAGCGCTTGGACGCCGGCAAGAGAGAGCAGAGGGGAGGGCCAGTTTGGAAATCCCTTCTAGCGATAGGCTCTCTTTGCAGTCTGGAACCATCTACAGCACAGGCGTTTACGCCTCCGCACTGACCGACCCGTGGGTAAGACTTAGGGAAAACGGATGCTCTTGATACACTTCGACAGAACGTCTGCTAAGAGTCACATCTGTTTAGACTTACAGATTAACACGCACGATAGATAGACAACATCCAATTGGACTAGCGACCTGTCCAGACATCCGCTTTGACGCTTCAATCTCTCTTTATAAATAAATCTTTTAAAAAAATCTTTCCGTCGTCTAAACTCCCATTAAATAATACAGAATCTTTAGAGATACGGGTTGGTATTTGGAACTCCTTTTATATACGTAAGGGAATATTATTTTTCAACACACAGAAAAATGAGAGATTGTTCTCTACTCCAATGCCTCACCCCCGCATATACAGCTTTTAACATTTTTTAAACACCACCGCCCAAAACCCCAACCACCTGCCCCGCACCAAGTTTTCAGGCGTTTGGGGGCCGTGACCCACCCTCTTGTGGGGGGAACCCCACTTAACCCCCACTCACCTGCTCCTCCGCCGCACCGTCGCTCCCCCGCTGACATCCGGCTGCCCCAAATGACATCATCACACCACCACCACCACCCCCCCCCCACACCGGTTTTTTTAATTCGCCCCAAAAAATGCACCGAACGACCAGACCCAGGGCTGGCCCCTTCCCCTCAGGCGGCTCCACCACCGGCTGCAAACCCGGGCCGGGGCATCTGTCGAGCAGCACGAGACGCGGACAACGAGGCACCTGCAAAACAAACAGCAAACCCCAACCGGAGATCAGCATCATCAAACGAAAGAGCACCGAAGAGAGTAGAGGAATTCCCTCCGGCCGAGGGACAGGACAGGAGCTGAGCTACAGGAGGATTGCGGGGAAACAGCTCCGCTCCAAAGACGGCACGGCCTGCCAAAGCCGGAGCCATCCCGACGCTTCAGGTCCCTATTCAGACTGACCCGTGCCACTTGCAACACCTTCTCAGCCTAACAGCGTAACAAACCCTCCGCCCGCTGGGGGGAAGCGCCTCCTCCCTTCCCTTTCCCTGCCGCTGGAAAGCTCTGCGCGCGTTTAGATACGGCCAAGAAAAATACTCACGCTAGAAAAGCCTCGGACTTTTTCTTCGGCGCTAATTCAACTGGCACAGCTCCGAACCCCCACCGTTGCGCTCTCCGTCTCCAGAACGCGCAGTTGTCATTTGACCGGGGGCTGCTTTCTCTCCTACCCAAGGAGGAGGGACATCTGGCCGGCGGCACTGCCCGAGAGAGATGCTACCGCACTGCCGGGGAAACGCGACGCTGAAAGCCAGGCAGAAATCAGGTTCTTCAGAGCGCTCCGCCTAAAGAAAAGGGGGGGGAAAAACAAAAAACAAAAAAACTAGAAAAAAAACCCAACCAAAAACCCAACCCGTTACCTTCAGTCGCCTCTCTTTTCAAAGATTTGGAACAAATACCTCGCCGCTTAGGGACGCCTAAGACGCTGTAGGCTACAGCCGGTGGACGGTTGCCGTTTAAAGCCTGCAAGTCAGTTTGCACGTTATACGACTTTAACCCTTTTTTTAAAGTCTCCTTTACGATAGAAAAAACCAGGAAGGTAAGAGATTCCCCAAACGGCTGTACTTTTGGCGGGGGGAAATCCAATCCCCGGTGCCGCGATCCACCAGGCTACCGAAAACGACCGGCGGACCGGCCAAGGCTTTTGGCTGTGCCGAACACGCAGAGGAACAGGGTTTGGCCGTGTCCCCGCTGTTACGGGGGACCCAGAGCCCAAAGGCCGGCCATGCCATCGGCCGTCGGAAGAGGTGCCGCGCTCGGGCCTTTGGAAGGACATCGTCTTTCTTTTTGTCCCTATTTAATAGAGCGCGCGACGTCTCCTCGCTGATGACTTCTGCTGCCCAGCGCATCGTCTCCGAGGATCCCCTCTCGTGGGAACTTCAGGAGAGGCAACCGCTTGGCACGAGAAACCGGTGCCCTTTCAGAAAGGGAAACCTCCTTCCGACTGACGTCCAAATGACACGCCGTAGGCTACGGACAACGGACGTTCCTGGAAGGCTCGACTCACCTAAGCCACCTCAGGACTCGCCGCCACCAGTGACGAGGCTGATGATGCTCCTTGGTTCGTGGCAAAGCCTGGAAAACAGGCAGAAGCGGCGCCGGTTCGTCCCGTTTTGTCCACGTCTCTTCGTTGACCGCCCCGGCTTTCAGCGCAGATGCCATGAAAGAGGAGTGACAAAGAAAAGGCGAGGTCAGGCAGCAAAAGAGCTCTGCAGGCTGCCACCTGCAGTCAACCGCGCACCCTGTTTTGGAAGCCACACGCCCGCCCGCCCGCCACCCCCCGCCCAAAACAAACAAACAAACAAACAAACAAAGAGACAAGAACCCCGGCACCTGGCCTCTTTCTTGTCTTCAGGAGCTCATCCTGAAGCTCATCGCTTCTGTCTTGTCAGAGCAGGAAGCGCAGACCATCTGTATCCCGAGGACACCTGACCGGGATTAACACGTGTCCAGAGGTAGTCCCCATCTCTACGAGCGTGTCGCTTTGGTGCTTTTAATAATCCTAACTCGACGGTAGTCACTGGGACGGTCCTTTACGGTGGCTTCTTCAGACTTCTGGATCGCCAGTCCCAGTATTTCCATTTCATCCTACCAAAAAAAACCCCAAAGCACGTTACAGCTGCACATAACATTTTCTGCTTGTTCTTGTACGAGTATTTAAGGCGTAGGAGAAAGAGAAGATCTGAAAGGCAGAAGAGGCATTCAAAAACCGTGCAACTATGAAAAAGTAAAGCAGCTCTCTCGGAAAAGCACGAGAAACGGCCATAAAAGGTATACTTATGAAATACGCCAAGTAATATCGGGGCACCAAAATATACTATATAGGAAGGCTAGGTGGCTCATTTGATAGAAATTCGATGTAAATCTAAGACAGTACCGAGAATTCTGTCTGTAAATGGGTAATATTCGGCACCACTCGGCTCTAAAATTGCCGCTGCGCCTGCCTGTGAAAAATCCTACTTTAAAAGCATCTAGTACGAACCTTAAAGTTTTCATCACAGTTACAGCCATCTTTCACCTTAAAGCATGCTTTACATTGCTGCTGCAGCCTATCTGCCAACTTGGAGTGTACACATCTGGGTATACACGCTTGTAATTCAGGACGATTCCCACAAATCGTTTCTGTGCAGAAAAACAGGCCTCGTTTCATTATGCAATCAAATTTGAAATTTTTTTTCTCGGGAGAAGTTTTGCCTTTTTAACTGTGAGAATTTTAACTAGGAATTCACACGCTGCCCATGCCTCAAATTATGAGGAGACGCATCACAAAACGAACTCAAAACGAACATCCCGGATTCAGGAAAACTAATTGTGCCTCCCCCCTCTGTGGAACGTGTCCGTAGGACAGGAGCGGGCACCCGCTTTGCCACAGAAGCAGACGGATGCGGAATTGCTCCACGCGTGTCGGTTAACACACATTCGGCTAATGGCCCACCACTCCTTGTACGCACAGGCTGACGACAGCCAGGTCGCCCGGTACGGGCTGAACACTTTGCAGGATTTGTTACAAACCTTTTTAGTGAAATAGATTTTGAAACCCCAGGAAACACACCCCTACCTCCGAGAATTGTAGGGCAATAAATATTTTGACAACTTACATTTCACGTCTATCCATGTATGTCCCATTACTGTCTGTGGTCATAAACTATCTAATATAGAATACTAAACGTTGCTACCATTTAAGAACCGAACGACAGCAACTGAACTGAACCGAAAGGAAGAGCTTTTCTTTGAAAATCGCAGTGCCACCTGAGAAGAAGCTGAAGACTGAAAATCGGGCGAGAGAATCACGCAAAAATATCAGCCTTGCTCTAAAAGCAAGACAGGAGAAAACCCACCAAAAAATAAAATGCAGTTTAATTGACCCAAAGGTCACCAAACAAAACAGGCAAAAAGCTTCACAATACACAGCGTTTGCACCGCTGTCGCTTTTCTGGCTTTTGCTGGGCCTAAGAGGTTGCTGTGACTTCCTCGAGCTGCCCTTCTGCGGTCACCAGATTGTTTCAGGGGAGACAGACGTCTCCCGGGGAGGCGCACGCAGAGAGCGCCGCTACGTCTCGGCTGTGACCCCTTGGTCACTGCGTTCCTGCGGTGCCCGTACCCGTGCTACCAACAGGATGTCACAAAAGGACGCAAGAGCAGGGGGAATCGCTACAGGAGTCCTGAATGTTTCCACGGGCTTTTGAAAACCCCATTTTCTAAATTAAGTTACGCGAGGGAGTCTTTTTGAAACTTACGAGGCTTCTGTGTGTCTGCTACTAAAAACATCCAACCGACCGACTCAAAAAACACCCAGAACACACTTTCCCCACGTTCCCCCGACACCGTAGCCTTTCATCTCGGGGGATTTCCTTTCCTGCCTTGCGAACGGATGCAGGTTAGGGACACCATAAGACAGCTTCCCTAGGGTATCCGAACGGCTGTCAGCGTACCATTTAGATCCCTTGAGTACAAGCAATAGCGCGCGTTACCTCTCCGGTTTGATGCTCGCTGACAGGCCGAATCCTTTGTGGAACCTTAAGCTGTTGTTCCGGCTTCCCTATCTCTTGCTGGAAAAGGTCTCTCTCGTGCTCTCGGTCAATTGCTCGCTCCTGAAAGTGACAAAACAGTGAGGATGCACCATTTCACGTAAAAACTGTCTAAATTAAGGATATTACAGCTTCTTGCTTCTTTTAACACGAGGCTGGTAAGGGTACGTCAGTAGCATTATTACACGTCAGTACGAGCCGGCAACGCGCGCTGGCAGCCCAGAAAGCCAACCCCACCCTGGGCTGCATCAAGAGAAGCGTGGCCAGCGGGTCACGGGAGGCGATTCTACCCCCCTCTACTCTGCGCACGCGAGACCCCACCTGGAGTACGGTGTCCAGCTTTGGAGTCCTCGACACGGGAAGGACGTGGACCTGTTGGAAGGGGCCCAGCGGAGGGCCACGAAAACCATCGGAGGGACGGAGCACCTCCCCTGTGAAGAGAGACTGAGAGAGCTGGGGTTGTTCAGCCTGGAGAAGAGAAGGCTCCGGGGAGACCTCAGAGCAGCCTTCCAATATCTGAAGGGAGCCTACGGGAGAGCCGGAGAGGGACTCTCTGTCGGGAAAGGTAGCGACAGGACAAGGGGTAACGATTTTAAATCGGAAGAGGGGAGATTCAGACTAGATATTAGGAGGAAATTCTTTACCGTGAGGGTGGTGAGGCACTGGAACAGGTTGCCCGGGGAAGCTGTGGATGCCCCATCCCTGGAAGTGTTTAAGGCCAGGCTGGACGGGGCTTTGAGCAACCCGCTCTAGTGGAGGCGTCCCTGCCCAAGGCAGGGGGGCTGCAACACGATGATCTTGAAGGTCCCTTCCAATTCTAACCATTCTACGATTCTATGGTTTTTAAGGTGGCAGAACCTCTTGCGACTTCCATTAACAAAAACTACTCTCACCATTCGGGGCAACAAATCTCACATTTTTGAATAAAAACACGAGGACGGCACTGATACAGCCAGTATTATTTCACAAAAAGGACAGTTTTGTCTCTTCTGTTCAAAGCACAGCATACAAATAGCAATAGGCCAGTATTTTATGGTCTCCTTTCCTCGCGTTCATCCTTCATATATGTAGCATAAATAGGAATTAAGAATAGAAATTAACTTTGTGTTCATACTGAGGAGGAGCCAATGGGAAAAAAGAAATTCTAAATTTTGCATTTCAGTGTTACTTTTGACCAGCTGCAGTTGTTATATCCCACTCTGATATTTGGGGAATACATCTTTATACTGGAAATAAGGCACAGCCGCTGGCATCCGGTGAAACGTCACCTTTAAATGCCACTTTGCTGAACAGACAAACCTGATCAGACGCATTGAAATAAACTAGCTCAAGTAGCTGATACACAGAGGAATGCTCTGTCTAGCAACAGAAGCTTTTGCAAAAATGGAGGAAGCCAGAATAAAGCTGCAACAGTTACAAGTTGCAGATTTGAAAACCTCACCTGCTGTTTGAGCACCCCGCAGCCCGCCCAGCCCCTGCTTTCCCCCGCAGCCCCCAACACCCTCCTGCCCACCCCCCCTGCAGAACCAGCCAAAACGGCTTCTGCTCTCCGCCCCCAAACCGCATCACTTACTGCCCCCTTCCGAGCCCCAAAACCCAGCCGCTGAGCCTCTGCGCAAGTCCCCAAAACGCCGGACTCCACCCCCGCCCCTCAGCCCAAAGCCACACGACTCCCTCTCCGGCTGAAGCCCCAACACCAGCCACGCGAGCCCGTTTGCCAGCCCCGGGAGCCGCGAGCACCTCCCCAGACGCCTCAGCCCGCCCCCCCGCAACGCCGTCTCCCCTCGGAGCCGCCTCGGGACCCCGGCCGCCTTCCCCGCGCCCCCCCGCTGGCCTCGACGCTGTCCAGCTGCCTCGCGACGCTGTCCAGCGGCACCGCGACGCTGCCCAGCGGCACCGCGACGCTGTCCGGCTGCCCGGTGCTTTCCGCCCGCGCCGGTCCGGTGCGGTGCGGTGCGGTGCGGTGCGGTGCGGTCCGGTCCGCGCCGCGCCGCAGCCGCTTCCGCGCGCGCCGCCATTTTCCCCCGGCCCCCTCCGCTTCCGGAGCGGCTCGGCCCGCCCATGCGGCGCGCCCATTGGTCACGGCGCCGGAAGCGGCTTCCGTCCTCGGGGAGCCCGTCCCATTGGTCGGTCGCGCCGTCAATCTTCAGCGCCTCCCACCCCGGCCAATCGGAGCGCGGCAGGCGATCCGACCAATCGGAGCGCGGCGGTCGCGCTGTGATTGGCTCGTCCTCCTGTCAATCCGCCAGGGGGCGGTTGCCATGGTGAGGACGCCCCGCCCGGTGGCGCATGCGCAGTAGTGAGGGCGGCGCCGTCCTTACTACTGCGCATGCGCGACCGGGCGGGGCTTCCTCACCATGGCAACCGCCCCCGGGCGGATTGACAGGAGGACGAGCCAATCACAACGCGACCGCCCCGCTCCGATTGGTCGGATCGCCTGCCGCGCTCCGATTGGCCGGACTGGGAGGCGCTGGAGATTGACGGCGCGATCGACCAATGGGACGGGGGCTCCTAGAGGACGGACGCCGCTTACGGCACCGCGACCAATGGGCGCGCGGTATGGGCGGGCCGAGCCGCTCCGGAACCGGAGGGGGCCGGGGGAAAACGGCGGCCAGCCCAGAAATCGCTGCGGACCGGTCCGCAGCGGCCGGAAAGCACCGGGCAGCCGGACAGCGCCCACGCCCACGCCCCCTTCCTTGTCCCCCTCTGAGACCTCACCGGGGCCATGAGCGGTGACCGCTCTCAGCCCGCTTCCCTCCACCCAGGGACCGTGACCACTTACCGGCGGGCAGGCCTTCCCGCTCTCTGCCCTGTCCCCGCTCGCAGTCCGGGCAGCCGCAGCCGTCGCCTCGGCGCCAAAAACCTCCGGTGTTCGCCCCGCAACCAGCCCCAGGGACGCCGCGGCGCTCTGCGCGTGGCCCCGGGGGCCGTGGGGGCGACAGCAGCCAGTCCGCCGGCGTCCAGGAAGGCAGGCGGGGGTGCCGCCTTATCCACCACAGAGACATCGGGGAGCTTTGCGTCCCTGCAGGAAAACGGGGCTGGGTTTTTTTCCTCCTGTCCCGCTGCACCGATCCAGCTCCCCAGGGCGGGAGGGGAAACGGGGGAAGGGGCTGCTTTTCATAGAATCATAGAATCGTCTAGGTTGCAAGAGACCCTTGGCATCATCGAGTCCAACCATCTACCCTACTCTACAAAGTTCTCCCCTACACCATATCCCCCAACACCACATCTCGACGGTTCTTAAACACATCCAGGGATGGTGACTCGACCACCTCCCTGGGTAGCCTGTTCCAATGCCCGACCACTCCCTCTGTGAAACATTCTTTCCTAATGTCCAGTCTAAACCTACCCTGTTGGAGCTTGAAGCCGTTCCCTCTCGTTCTGTCGTTACCTACCTGTGCCAGGAGACCAGCACCGACCTCTCTACAGTGTCCTTTCAAGTAGGTTTAGAGAGTGACGAGGTCTCCCCTCAGCCCCCTCTTCCTCATACTAAACAGTCCCAGCTCCTTCAACCGCTCTTCATAGGATTTGTTTTCCAGGCCCTTCACCAGCTTCGTTGCCCTCCTCTGCACTCGCTCCAGCACCTCGACATCTCTCTTGGATTGAGGTGCCCAAAACCGGACGCAATACTCCAGGTGCGGCCTCACCAGTGCCGAGTACAGGGGCACAATCGCCTCCCTACTTCTGCTGCTCACGCTGTTTCTAATACAAGCCAGGATGCCGTTGGCTTTCGTGGCCACCTGGGCACACTGCCGGCTCACGTTCAGCCGCTTGTCCATTAGCACCCCCAGGTCTCTTTCTTCCAGGTGGTTTTCCAGCCACGTTTCCCCAAGCCTGTAGCGCTGCTCGGGGCTATTGTGGCCCACGCGCAGAACCTGGCACTTGCCCTTCTTGAAACTCATACCACTGATGTTGGCCCAACGATCCAATCTACCTAAGTCTCTCTGTAGAGCTTCCCTATCCTCCTGGGAATCAACACTCCTGCTTAAAGCGCTTTTGAAAGCGCTTGGACGCCGGCAAGAGAGAGCAGAGGGGAGGGCCAGTTTGGAAATCCCTTCTAGCGATAGGCTCTCTTTGCAGTCTGGAACCATCTACAGCACAGGCGTTTACGCCTCCGCACTGACCGACCCGTGGGTAAGACTTAGGGAAAACGGATGCTCTTGATACACTTCGACAGAACGTCTGCTAAGAGTCACATCTGTTTAGACTTACAGATTAACACGCACGATAGATAGACAACATCCAATTGGACTAGCGACCTGTCCAGACATCCGCTTTGACGCTTCAATCTCTCTTTATAAATAAATCTTTTAAAAAAATCTTTCCGTCGTCTAAACTCCCATTAAATAATACAGAATCTTTAGAGATACGGGTTGGTATTTGGAACTCCTTTTATATACGTAAGGGAATATTATTTTTCAACACACAGAAAAATGAGAGATTGTTCTCTACTCCAATGCCTCACCCCCGCATATACAGCTTTTAACATTTTTTAAACACCACCGCCCAAAACCCCAACCACCTGCCCCGCACCAAGTTTTCAGGCGTTTGGGGGCCGTGACCCACCCTCTTGTGGGGGGAACCCCACTTAACCCCCACTCACCTGCTCCTCCGCCGCACCGTCGCTCCCCCGCTGACATCCGGCTGCCCCAAATGACATCATCACACCACCACCCCCCCCCACACACACACCCCGGTTTTTTTAATTCGCCCCAAAAAATGCACCGAACGACCAGACCCAGGGCTGGCCCCTTCCCCTCAGGCGGCTCCACCACCGGCTGCAAACCCGGGCCGGGGCATCTGTCGAGCAGCACGAGACGCGGACAACGAGGCACCTGCAAAACAAACAGCAAACCCCAACCGGAGATCAGCATCATCAAACGAAAGAGCACCGAAGAGAGTAGAGGAATTCCCTCCGGCCGAGGGACAGGACAGGAGCTGAGCTACAGGAGGATTGCGGGGAAACAGCTCCGCTCCAAAGACGGCACGGCCTGCCAAAGCCGGAGCCATCCCGACGCTTCAGGTCCCTATTCAGACTGACCCGTGCCACTTGCAACACCTTCTCAGCCTAACAGCGTAACAAACCCTCCGCCCGCTGGGGGGAAGCGCCTCCTCCCTTCCCTTTCCCTGCCGCTGGAAAGCTCTGCGCGCGTTTAGATACGGCCAAGAAAAATACTCACGCTAGAAAAGCCTCGGACTTTTTCTTCGGCGCTAATTCAACTGGCACAGCTCCGAACCCCCACCGTTGCGCTCTCCGTCTCCAGAACGCGCAGTTGTCATTTGACCGGGGGCTGCTTTCTCTCCTACCCAAGGAGGAGGGACATCTGGCCGGCGGCACTGCCCGAGAGAGATGCTACCGCACTGCCGGGGAAACGCGACGCTGAAAGCCAGGCAGAAATCAGGTTCTTCAGAGCGCTCCGCCTAAAGAAAAGGGGGGGGAAAAACAAAAAACAAAAAAACTAGAAAAAAAACCCAACCCGTTACCTTCAGTCGCCTCTCTTTTCAAAGATTTGGAACAAATACCTCGCCGCTTAGGGACGCCTAAGACGCTGTAGGCTACAGCCGGTGGACGGTTGCCGTTTAAAGCCTGCAAGTCAGTTTGCACGTTATACGACTTTAACCCTTTTTTTAAAGTCTCCTTTACGATAGAAAAAACCAGGAAGGTAAGAGATTCCCCAAACGGCTGTACTTTTGGCGGGGGGAAATCCAATCCCCGGTGCCGCAGTCCACCAGGCTACCGAAAACGACCGGCGGACCGGCCAAGGCTTTTGGCTGTGCCGAACACGCAGAGGAACAGGGTTTGGCCGTGTCCCCGCTGTTACGGGGGACCCAGAGCCCAAAGGCCGGCCATGCCATCGGCCGTCGGAAGAGGTGCCGCGCTCGGGCCTTTGGAAGGACATCGTCTTTCTTTTTGTCCCTATTTAATAGAGCGCGCGACGTCTCCTCGCTGATGACTTCTGCTGCCCAGCGCATCGTCTCCGAGGATCCCCTCTCGTGGGAACTTCAGGAGAGGCAACCGCTTGGCACGAGAAACCGGTGCCCTTTCAGAAAGGGAAACCTCCTTCCGACTGACGTCCAAATGACACGCCGTAGGCTACGGACAACGGACGTTCCTGGAAGGCTCGACTCACCTAAGCCACCTCAGGACTCGCCGCCACCAGTGACGAGGCTGATGATGCTCCTTGGTTCGTGGCAAAGCCTGGAAAACAGGCAGAAGCGGCGCCGGTTCGTCCCGTTTTGTCCACGTCTCTTCGTTGACCGCCCCGGCTTTCAGCGCAGATGCCATGAAAGAGGAGTGACAAAGAAAAGGCGAGGTCAGGCAGCAAAAGAGCTCTGCAGGCTGCCACCTGCAGTCAACCGCGCACCCTGTTTTGGAAGCCACACGCCCGCCCGCCCGCCACCCCCCGCCCAAAACAAACAAACAAACAAACAAACAAAGAGACAAGAACCCCGGCACCTGGCCTCTTTCTTGTCTTCAGGAGCTCATCCTGAAGCTCATCGCTTCTGTCTTGTCAGAGCAGGAAGCGCAGACCATCTGTATCCCGAGGACACCTGACCGGGATTAACACGTGTCCAGAGGTAGTCCCCATCTCTACGAGCGTGTCGCTTTGGTGCTTTTAATAATCCTAACTCGACGGTAGTCACTGGGACGGTCCTTTACGGTGGCTTCTTCAGACTTCTGGATCGCCAGTCCCAGTATTTCCATTTCATCCTACCAAAAAAAACCCCAAAGCACGTTACAGCTGCACATAACATTTTCTGCTTGTTCTTGTACGAGTATTTAAGGCGTAGGAGAAAGAGAAGATCTGAAAGGCAGAAGAGGCATTCAAAAACCGTGCAACTATGAAAAAGTAAAGCAGCTCTCTCGGAAAAGCACGAGAAACGGCCATAAAAGGTATACTTATGAAATACGCCAAGTAATATCGGGGCACCAAAATATACTATATAGGAAGGCTAGGTGGCTCATTTGATAGAAATTCGATGTAAATCTAAGACAGTACCGAGAATTCTGTCTGTAAATGGGTAATATTCGGCACCACTCGGCTCTAAAATTGCCGCTGCGCCTGCCTGTGAAAAATCCTACTTTAAAAGCATCTAGTACGAACCTTAAAGTTTTCATCACAGTTACAGCCATCTTTCACCTTAAAGCATGCTTTACATTGCTGCTGCAGCCTATCTGCCAACTTGGAGTGTACACATCTGGGTATACACGCTTGTAATTCAGGACGATTCGCACAAATCGTTTCTGTGCAGAAAAACAGGCCTCGTTTCATTATGCAATCAAATTTGAAATTTTTTTTCTCGGGAGAAGTTTTGCCTTTTTAACTGTGAGAATTTTAACTAGGAATTCACACGCTGCCCATGCCTCAAATTATGAGGAGACGCATCACAAAACGAACTCAAAACGAACATCCCGGATTCAGGAAAACTAATTGTGCCTCCCCCCTCTGTGGAACGTGTCCGTAGGACAGGAGCGGGCACCCGCTTTGCCACAGAAGCAGACGGATGCGGAATTGCTCCACGCGTGTCGGTTAACACACATTCGGCTAATGGCCCACCACTCCTTGTACGCACAGGCTGACGACAGCCAGGTCGCCCGGTACGGGCTGAACACTTTGCAGGATTTGTTACAAACCTTTTTAGTGAAATAGATTTTGAAACCCCAGGAAACACACCCCTACCTCCGAGAATTGTAGGGCAATAAATATTTTGACAACTTACATTTCACGTCTATCCATGTATGTCCCATTACTGTCTGTGGTCATAAACTATCTAATATAGAATACTAAACGTTGCTACCATTTAAGAACCGAACGACAGCAACTGAACTGAACCGAAAGGAAGAGCTTTTCTTTGAAAATCGCAGTGCCACCTGAGAAGAAGCTGAAGACTGAAAATCGGGCGAGAGAATCACGCAAAAATATCAGCCTTGCTCTAAAAGCAAGACAGGAGAAAACCCACCAAAAAATAAAATGCAGTTTAATTGACCCAAAGGTCACCAAACAAAACAGGCAAAAAGCTTCACAATACACAGCGTTTGCACCGCTGTCGCTTTTCTGGCTTTTGCTGGGCCTAAGAGGTTGCTGTGACTTCCTCGAGCTGCCCTTCTGCGGTCACCAGATTGTTTCAGGGGAGACAGACGTCTCCCGGGGAGGCGCACGCAGAGAGCGCCGCTACGTCTCGGCTGTGACCCCTTGGTCACTGCGTTCCTGCGGTGCCCGTACCCGTGCTACCAACAGGATGTCACAAAAGGACGCAAGAGCAGGGGGAATCGCTACAGGAGTCCTGAATGTTTCCACGGGCTTTTGAAAACCCCATTTTCTAAATTAAGTTACGCGAGGGAGTCTTTTTGAAAGTTACGAGGCTTCTGTGTGTCTGCTACTAAAAACATCCAACCGACCGACTCAAAAAACACCCAGAACACACTTTCCCCACGTTCCCCCGACACCGTAGCCTTTCATCTCGGGGGATTTCCTTTCCTGCCTTGCGAACGGATGCAGGTTAGGGACACCATAAGACAGCTTCCCTAGGGTATCCGAACGGCTGTCAGCGTACCATTTAGATCCCTTGAGTACAAGCAATAGCGCGCGTTACCTCTCCGGTTTGATGCTCGCTGACAGGCCGAATCCTTTGTGGAACCTTAAGCTGTTGTTCCGGCTTCCCTATCTCTTGCTGGAAAAGGTCTCTCTCGTGCTCTCGGTCAATTGCTCGCTCCTGAAAGTGACAAAACAGTGAGGATGCACCATTTCACGTAAAAACTGTCTAAATTAAGGATATTACAGCTTCTTGCTTCTTTTAACACGAGGCTGGTAAGGGTACGTCAGTAGCATTATTACACGTCAGTACGAGCCGGCAACGCGCGCTGGCAGCCCAGAAAGCCAACCCCACCCTGGGCTGCATCAAGAGAAGCGTGGCCAGCGGGTCACGGGAGGCGATTCTACCCCCCTCTACTCTGCGCACGCGAGACCCCACCTGGAGTACGGTGTCCAGCTTTGGAGTCCTCGACACGGGAAGGACGTGGACCTGTTGGAAGGGGCCCAGCGGAGGGCCACGAAAACCATCGGAGGGACGGAGCACCTCCCCTGTGAAGAGAGACTGAGAGAGCTGGGGTTGTTCAGCCTGGAGAAGAGAAGGCTCCGGGGAGACCTCAGAGCAGCCTTCCAATATCTGAAGGGAGCCTACGGGAGAGCCGGAGAGGGACTCTCTGTCGGGAAAGGTAGCGACAGGACAAGGGGTAACGATTTTAAATCGGAAGAGGGGAGATTCAGACTAGATATTAGGAGGAAATTCTTTACCGTGAGGGTGGTGAGGCACTGGAACAGGTTGCCCGGGGAAGCTGTGGATGCCCCATCCCTGGAAGTGTTTAAGGCCAGGCTGGACGGGGCTTTGAGCAACCCGCTCTAGTGGAGGCGTCCCTGCCCAAGGCAGGGGGGCTGCAACACGATGATCTTGAAGGTCCCTTCCAATTCTAACCATTCTACGATTCTATGGTTTTTAAGGTGGCAGAACCTCTTGCGACTTCCATTAACAAAAACTACTCTCACCATTCGGGGCAACAAATCTCACATTTTTGAATAAAAACACGAGGACGGCACTGATACAGCCAGTATTATTTCACAAAAAGGACAGTTTTGTCTCTTCTGTTCAAAGCACAGCATACAAATAGCAATAGGCCAGTATTTTATGGTCTCCTTTCCTCGCGTTCATCCTTCATATATGTAGCATAAATAGGAATTAAGAATAGAAATTAACTTTGTGTTCATACTGAGGAGGAGCCAATGGGAAAAAAGAAATTCTAAATTTTGCATTTCAGTGTTACTTTTGACCAGCTGCAGTTGTTATATCCCACTCTGATATTTGGGGAATACATCTTTATACTGGAAATAAGGCACAGCCGCTGGCATCCGGTGAAACGTCACCTTTAAATGCCACTTTGCTGAACAGACAAACCTGATCAGACGCATTGAAATAAACTAGCTCAAGTAGCTGATACACAGAGGAATGCTCTGTCTAGCAACAGAAGCTTTTGCAAAAATGGAGGAAGCCAGAATAAAGCTGCAACAGTTACAAGTTGCAGATTTGAAAACCTCACCTGCTGTTTGAGCACCCCGCAGCCCGCCCAGCCCCTGCTTTCCCCCGCAGCCCCCAACACCCTCCTGCCCACCCCCCCTGCAGAACCAGCCAAAACGGCTTCTGCTCTCCGCCCCCAAACCGCATCACTTACTGCCCCCTTCCGAGCCCCAAAACCCAGCCGCTGAGCCTCTGCGCAAGTCCCCAAAACGCCGGACTCCACCCCCGCCCCTCAGCCCAAAGCCACACGACTCCCTCTCCGGCTGAAGCCCCAACACCAGCCACGCGAGCCCGTTTGCCAGCCCCGGGAGCCGCGAGCACCTCCCCAGACGCCTCAGCCCGCCCCCCCGCAACGCCGTCTCCCCTCGGAGCCGCCTCGGGACCCCGGCCGCCTTCCCCGCGCCCCCCCGCTGGCCTCGACGCTGTCCAGCGGCACCGCGACGCTGCCCAGCGGCACCGCGACGCTGTCCGGCTGCCCGGTGCTTTCCGCCCGCGCCGGTCCGGTGCGGTGCGGTGCGGTGCGGTGCGGTCCGGTCCGCGCCGCGCCGCAGCCGCTTCCGCGCGCGCCGCCATTTTCCCCCGGCCCCCTCCGCTTCCGGAGCGGCTCGGCCCGCCCATGCGGCGCGCCCATTGGTCACGGCGCCGGAAGCGGCTTCCGTCCTCGGGGAGCCCGTCCCATTGGTCGGTCGCGCCGTCAATCTTCAGCGCCTCCCACCCCGGCCAATCGGAGCGCGGCAGGCGATCCGACCAATCGGAGCGCGGCGGTCGCGCTGTGATTGGCTCGTCCTCCTGTCAATCCGCCAGGGGGCGGTTGCCATGGTGAGGACGCCCCGCCCTGTGGCGCATGCGCAGTAGTGAGGGCGGCGCCGTCCTTACTACTGCGCATGCGCGACCAGGCGGGGCTTCCTCACCATGGCAACCGCCCCCGGGCGGATTGACAGGAGGACGAGCCAATCACAACGCGACCGCCCCGCTCCGATTGGTCGGATCGCCTGCCGCGCTCCGATTGGCCGGACTGGGAGGCGCTGGAGATTGACGGCGCGATCGACCAATGGGACGGGGGCTCCTAGAGGACGGACGCCGCTTACGGCACCGCGACCAATGGGCGCGCGGTATGGGCGGGCCGAGCCGCTCCGGAACCGGAGGGGGCCGGGGGAAAACGGCGGCCAGCCCAGAAATCGCTGCGGACCGGTCCGCAGCGGGCGGAAAGCACCGGGCAGCCGGACAGCGCCCACGCCCACGCCCCCTTCCTTGTCCCCCTCTGAGACCTCACCGGGGCCATGAGCGGTGACCGCTCTCAGCCCGCTTCCCTCCACCCAGGGACCGTGACCACTTACCGGCGGGCAGGCCTTCCCGCTCTCTGCCCTGTCCCCGCTCGCAGTCCGGGCAGCCGCAGCCGTCGCCTCGGCGCCAAAAACCTCCGGTGTTCGCCCCGCAACCAGCCCCAGGGACGCCGCGGCGCTCTGCGCGTGGCCCCGGGGGCCGTGGGGGCGACAGCAGCCAGTCCGCCGGCGTCCAGGAAGGCAGGCGGGGGTGCCGCCTTATCCACCACAGAGACATCGGGGAGCTTTGCGTCCCTGCAGGAAAACGGGGCTGGGTTTTTTTCCTCCTGTCCCGCTGCACCGATCCAGCTCCCCAGGGCGGGAGGGGAAACGGGGGAAGGGGCTGCTTTTCATAGAATCATAGAATCGTCTAGGTTGCAAGAGACCCTTGGCATCATCGAGTCCAACCATCTACCCTACTCTACAAAGTTCTCCCCTACACCATATCCCCCAACACCACATCTCGACGGTTCTTAAACACATCCAGGGATGGTGACTCGACCCCCTCCCTGGGTAGCCTGTTCCAATGCCCGACCACTCCCTCTGTGAAACATTCTTTCCTAATGTCCAGTCTAAACCTACCCTGTTGGAGCTTGAAGCCGTTCCCTCTCGTTCTGTCGTTACCTACCTGTGCCAGGAGACCAGCACCGACCTCTCTACAGTGTCCTTTCAAGTAGTGTTAAGAGAGTGACGAGGTCTCCCCTCAGCCCCCTCTTCCTCATACTAAACAGTCCCAGCTCCTTCAACCGCTCTTCATAGGATTTGTTTTCCAGGCCCTTCACCAGCTTCGTTGCCCTCCTCTGCACTCGCTCCAGCACCTCGACATCTCTCTTGGATTGAGGTGCCCAAAACCGGACGCAATACTCCAGGTGCGGCCTCACCAGTGCCGAGTACAGGGGCACAATCGCCTCCCTACTTCTGCTGCTCACGCTGTTTCTAATACAAGCCAGGATGCCGTTGGCTTTCGTGGCCACCTGGGCACACTGCCGGCTCACGTTCAGCCGCTTGTCCATTAGCACCCCCAGGTCTCTTTCTTCCAGGTGGTTTTCCAGCCACGTTTCCCCAAGCCTGTAGCGCTGCTCGGGGCTATTGTGGCCCACGCGCAGAACCTGGCACTTGCCCTTCTTGAAACTCATACCACTGATGTTGGCCCAACGATCCAATCTACCTAAGTCTCTCTGTAGAGCTTCCCTATCCTCCTGGGAATCAACACTCCTGCTTAAAGCGCTTTTGAAAGCGCTTGGACGCCGGCAAGAGAGAGCAGAGGGGAGGGCCAGTTTGGAAATCCCTTCTAGCGATAGGCTCTCTTTGCAGTCTGGAACCATCTACAGCACAGGCGTTTACGCCTCCGCACTGACCGACCCGTGGGTAAGACTTAGGGAAAACGGATGCTCTTGATACACTTCGACAGAACGTCTGCTAAGAGTCACATCTGTTTAGACTTACAGATTAACACGCACGATAGATAGACAACATCCAATTGGACTAGCGACCTGTCCAGACATCCGCTTTGACGCTTCAATCTCTCTTTATAAATAAATCTTTTAAAAAAATCTTTCCGTCGTCTAAACTCCCATTAAATAATACAGAATCTTTAGAGATACGGGTTGGTATTTGGAACTCCTTTTATATACGTAAGGGAATATTATTTTTCAACACACAGAAAAATGAGAGATTGTTCTCTACTCCAATGCCTCACCCCCGCATATACAGCTTTTAACATTTTTTAAACACCACCGCCCAAAACCCCAACCACCTGCCCCGCACCAAGTTTTCAGGCGTTTGGGGGCCGTGACCCACCCTCTTGTGGGGGGAACCCCACTTAACCCCCACTCACCTGCTCCTCCGCCGCACCGTCGCTCCCCCGCTGACATCCGGCTGCCCCAAATGACATCATCACACCACCACCCCCCCCCACACACACACCCCGGTTTTTTTAATTCGCCCCAAAAAATGCACCGAACGACCAGACCCAGGGCTGGCCCCTTCCCCTCAGGCGGCTCCACCACCGGCTGCAAACCCGGGCCGGGGCATCTGTCGAGCAGCACGAGACGCGGACAACGAGGCACCTGCAAAACAAACAGCAAACCCCAACCGGAGATCAGCATCATCAAACGAAAGAGCACCGAAGAGAGTAGAGGAATTCCCTCCGGCCGAGGGACAGGACAGGAGCTGAGCTACAGGAGGATTGCGGGGAAACAGCTCCGCTCCAAAGACGGCACGGCCTGCCAAAGCCGGAGCCATCCCGACGCTTCAGGTCCCTATTCAGACTGACCCGTGCCACTTGCAACACCTTCTCAGCCTAACAGCGTAACAAACCCTCCGCCCGCTGGGGGGAAGCGCCTCCTCCCTTCCCTTTCCCTGCCGCTGGAAAGCTCTGCGCGCGTTTAGATACGGCCAAGAAAAATACTCACGCTAGAAAAGCCTCGGACTTTTTCTTCGGCGCTAATTCAACTGGCACAGCTCCGAACCCCCACCGTTGCGCTCTCCGTCTCCAGAACGCGCAGTTGTCATTTGACCGGGGGCTGCTTTCTCTCCTACCCAAGGAGGAGGGACATCTGGCCGGCGGCACTGCCCGAGAGAGATGCTACCGCACTGCCGGGGAAACGCGACGCTGAAAGCCAGGCAGAAATCAGGTTCTTCAGAGCGCTCCGCCTAAAGAAAAGGGGGGGGAAAAACAAAAAACAAAAAAACTAGAAAAAAAACCCAACCAAACACCCAACCCGTTACCTTCAGTCGCCTCTCTTTTCAAAGATTTGGAACAAATACCTCGCCGCTTAGGGACGCCTAAGACGCTGTAGGCTACAGCCGGTGGACGGTTGCCGTTTAAAGCCTGCAAGTCAGTTTGCACGTTATACGACTTTAACCCTTTTTTTAAAGTCTCCTTTACGATAGAAAAAACCAGGAAGGTAAGAGATTCCCCAAACGGCTGTACTTTTGGCGGGGGGAAATCCAATCCCCGGTGCCGCGATCCACCAGGCTACCGAAAACGACCGGCGGACCGGCCAAGGCTTTTGGCTGTGCCGAACACGCAGAGGAACAGGGTTTGGCCGTGTCCCCGCTGTTACGGGGGACCCAGAGCCCAAAGGCCGGCCATGCCATCGGCCGTCGGAAGAGGTGCCGCGCTCGGGCCTTTGGAAGGACATCGTCTTTCTTTTTGTCCCTATTTAATAGAGCGCGCGACGTCTCCTCGCTGATGACTTCTGCTGCCCAGCGCATCGTCTCCGAGGATCCCCTCTCGTGGGAACTTCAGGAGAGGCAACCGCTTGGCACGAGAAACCGGTGCCCTTTCAGAAAGGGAAACCTCCTTCCGACTGACGTCCAAATGACACGCCGTAGGCTACGGACAACGGACGTTCCTGGAAGGCTCGACTCACCTAAGCCACCTCAGGACTCGCCGCCACCAGTGACGAGGCTGATGATGCTCCTTGGTTCGTGGCAAAGCCTGGAAAACAGGCAGAAGCGGCGCCGGTTCGTCCCGTTTTGTCCACGTCTCTTCGTTGACCGCCCCGGCTTTCAGCGCAGATGCCATGAAAGAGGAGTGACAAAGAAAAGGCGAGGTCAGGCAGCAAAAGAGCTCTGCAGGCTGCCACCTGCAGTCAACCGCGCACCCTGTTTTGGAAGCCACACGCCCGCCCGCCCGCCCGCCACCCCCCGCCCAAAACAAACAAACAAACAAACAAACAAAGAGACAAGAACCCCGGCACCTGGCCTCTTTCTTGTCTTCAGGAGCTCATCCTGAAGCTCATCGCTTCTGTCTTGTCAGAGCAGGAAGCGCAGACCATCTGTATCCCGAGGACACCTGACCGGGATTAACACGTGTCCAGAGGTAGTCCCCATCTCTACGAGCGTGTCGCTTTGGTGCTTTTAATAATCCTAACTCGACGGTAGTCACTGGGACGGTCCTTTACGGTGGCTTCTTCAGACTTCTGGATCGCCAGTCCCAGTATTTCCATTTCATCCTACCAAAAAAAACCCCAAAGCACGTTACAGCTGCACATAACATTTTCTGCTTGTTCTTGTACGAGTATTTAAGGCGTAGGAGAAAGAGAAGATCTGAAAGGCAGAAGAGGCATTCAAAAACCGTGCAACTATGAAAAAGTAAAGCAGCTCTCTCGGAAAAGCACGAGAAACGGCCATAAAAGGTATACTTATGAAATACGCCAAGTAATATCGGGGCACCAAAATATACTATATAGGAAGGCTAGGTGGCTCATTTGATAGAAATTCGATGTAAATCTAAGACAGTACCGAGAATTCTGTCTGTAAATGGGTAATATTCGGCACCACTCGGCTCTAAAATTGCCGCTGCGCCTGCCTGTGAAAAATCCTACTTTAAAAGCATCTAGTACGAACCTTAAAGTTTTCATCACAGTTACAGCCATCTTTCACCTTAAAGCATGCTTTACATTGCTGCTGCAGCCTATCTGCCAACTTGGAGTGTACACATCTGGGTATACACGCTTGTAATTCAGGACGATTCGCACAAATCGTTTCTGTGCAGAAAAACAGGCCTCGTTTCATTATGCAATCAAATTTGAAATTTTTTTTCTCGGGAGAAGTTTTGCCTTTTTAACTGTGAGAATTTTAACTAGGAATTCACACGCTGCCCATGCCTCAAATTATGAGGAGACGCATCACAAAACGAACTCAAAACGAACATCCCGGATTCAGGAAAACTAATTGTGCCTCCCCCCTCTGTGGAACGTGTCCGTAGGACAGGAGCGGGCACCCGCTTTGCCACAGAAGCAGACGGATGCGGAATTGCTCCACGCGTGTCGGTTAACACACATTCGGCTAATGGCCCACCACTCCTTGTACGCACAGGCTGACGACAGCCAGGTCGCCCGGTACGGGCTGAACACTTTGCAGGATTTGTTACAAACCTTTTTAGTGAAATAGATTTTGAAACCCCAGGAAACACACCCCTACCTCCGAGAATTGTAGGGCAATAAATATTTTGACAACTTACATTTCACGTCTATCCATGTATGTCCCATTACTGTCTGTGGTCATAAACTATCTAATATAGAATACTAAACGTTGCTACCATTTAAGAACCGAACGACAGCAACTGAACTGAACCGAAAGGAAGAGCTTTTCTTTGAAAATCGCAGTGCCACCTGAGAAGAAGCTGAAGACTGAAAATCGGGCGAGAGAATCACGCAAAAATATCAGCCTTGCTCTAAAAGCAAGACAGGAGAAAACCCACCAAAAAATAAAATGCAGTTTAATTGACCCAAAGGTCACCAAACAAAACAGGCAAAAAGCTTCACAATACACAGCGTTTGCACCGCTGTCGCTTTTCTGGCTTTTGCTGGGCCTAAGAGGTTGCTGTGACTTCCTCGAGCTGCCCTTCTGCGGTCACCAGATTGTTTCAGGGGAGACAGACGTCTCCCGGGGAGGCGCACGCAGAGAGCGCCGCTACGTCTCGGCTGTGACCCCTTGGTCACTGCGTTCCTGCGGTGCCCGTACCCGTGCTACCAACAGGATGTCACAAAAGGACGCAAGAGCAGGGGGAATCGCTACAGGAGTCCTGAATGTTTCCACGGGCTTTTGAAAACCCCATTTTCTAAATTAAGTTACGCGAGGGAGTCTTTTTGAAAGTTACGAGGCTTCTGTGTGTCTGCTACTAAAAACATCCAACCGACCGACTCAAAAAACACCCAGAACACACTTTCCCCACGTTCCCCCGACACCGTAGCCTTTCATCTCGGGGGATTTCCTTTCCTGCCTTGCGAACGGATGCAGGTTAGGGACACCATAAGACAGCTTCCCTAGGGTATCCGAACGGCTGTCAGCGTACCATTTAGATCCCTTGAGTACAAGCAATAGCGCGCGTTACCTCTCCGGTTTGATGCTCGCTGACAGGCCGAATCCTTTGTGGAACCTTAAGCTGTTGTTCCGGCTTCCCTATCTCTTGCTGGAAAAGGTCTCTCTCGTGCTCTCGGTCAATTGCTCGCTCCTGAAAGTGACAAAACAGTGAGGATGCACCATTTCACGTAAAAACTGTCTAAATTAAGGATATTACAGCTTCTTGCTTCTTTTAACACGAGGCTGGTAAGGGTACGTCAGTAGCATTATTACACGTCAGTACGAGCCGGCAACGCGCGCTGGCAGCCCAGAAAGCCAACCCCACCCTGGGCTGCATCAAGAGAAGCGTGGCCAGCGGGTCACGGGAGGCGATTCTACCCCCCTCTACTCTGCGCACGCGAGACCCCACCTGGAGTACGGTGTCCAGCTTTGGAGTCCTCGACACGGGAAGGACGTGGACCTGTTGGAAGGGGCCCAGCGGAGGGCCACGAAAACCATCGGAGGGACGGAGCACCTCCCCTGTGAAGAGAGACTGAGAGAGCTGGGGTTGTTCAGCCTGGAGAAGAGAAGGCTCCGGGGAGACCTCAGAGCAGCCTTCCAATATCTGAAGGGAGCCTACGGGAGAGCCGGAGAGGGACTCTCTGTCGGGAAAGGTAGCGACAGGACAAGGGGTAACGGTTTTAAATCGGAAGAGGGGAGATTCAGACTAGATATTAGGAGGAAATTCTTTACCGTGAGGGTGGTGAGGCACTGGAACAGGTTGCCCGGGGAAGCTGTGGATGCCCCATCCCTGGAAGTGTTTAAGGCCAGGCTGGACGGGGCTTTGAGCAACCCGCTCTAGTGGAGGCGTCCCTGCCCAAGGCAGGGGGGCTGCAACACGATGATCTTGAAGGTCCCTTCCAATTCTAACCATTCTACGATTCTATGGTTTTTAAGGTGGCAGAACCTCTTGCGACTTCCATTAACAAAAACTACTCTCACCATTCGGGGCAACAAATCTCACATTTTTGAATAAAAACACGAGGACGGCACTGATACAGCCAGTATTATTTCACAAAAAGGACAGTTTTGTCTCTTCTGTTCAAAGCACAGCATACAAATAGCAATAGGCCAGTATTTTATGGTCTCCTTTCCTCGCGTTCATCCTTCATATATGTAGCATAAATAGGAATTAAGAATAGAAATTAACTTTGTGTTCATACTGAGGAGGAGCCAATGGGAAAAAAGAAATTCTAAATTTTGCATTTCAGTGTTACTTTTGACCAGCTGCAGTTGTTATATCCCACTCTGATATTTGGGGAATACATCTTTATACTGGAAATAAGGCACAGCCGCTGGCATCCGGTGAAACGTCACCTTTAAATGCCACTTTGCTGAACAGACAAACCTGATCAGACGCATTGAAATAAACTAGCTCAAGTAGCTGATACACAGAGGAATGCTCTGTCTAGCAACAGAAGCTTTTGCAAAAATGGAGGAAGCCAGAATAAAGCTGCAACAGTTACAAGTTGCAGATTTGAAAACCTCACCTGCTGTTTGAGCACCCCGCAGCCCGCCCAGCCCCTGCTTTCCCCCGCAGCCCCCAACGCCCTCCTGCCCACCCCCCCTGCAGAACCAGCCAAAACGGCTTCTGCTCTCCGCCCCCAAACCGCATCACTTACTGCCCCCTTCCGAGCCCCAAAACCCAGCCGCTGAGCCTCTGCGCAAGTCCCCAAAACGCCGGACTCCACCCCCGCCCCTCAGCCCAAAGCCACACGACTCCCTCTCCGGCTGAAGCCCCAACACCAGCCACGCGAGCCCGTTTGCCAGCCCCGGGAGCCGCGAGCACCTCCCCAGACGCCTCAGCCCGCCCCCCCGCAACGCCGTCTCCCCTCGGAGCCGCCTCGGGACCCCGGCCGCCTTCCCCGCGCCCCCCCGCTGGCCTCGACGCTGTCCAGCTGCCTCGCGACGCTGCCCAGCGGCACCGCGACGCTGTCCGGCTGCCCGGTGCTTTCCGCCCGCGCCGGTCCGGTGCGGTGCGGTGCGGTGCGGTCCGGTCCGCGCCGCGCCGCAGCCGCTTCCGCGCGCGCCGCCATTTTCCCCCGGCCCCCTCCGCTTCCGGAGCGGCTCGGCCCGCCCATGCGGCGCGCCCATTGGTCACGGCGCCGGAAGCGGCTTCCGTCCTCGGGGAGCCCGTCCCATTGGTCGGTCGCGCCGTCAATCTTCAGCGCCTCCCACCCCGGCCAATCGGAGCGCGGCAGGCGATCCGACCAATCGGAGCGCGGCGGTCGCGCTGTGATTGGCTCGTCCTCCTGTCAATCCGCCAGGGGGCGGTTGCCATGGTGAGGACGCCCCGCCCTGTGGCGCATGCGCAGTAGTGAGGGCGGCGCCGTCCTTACTACTGCGCATGCGCGACCAGGCGGGGCTTCCTCACCATGGCAACCGCCCCCGGGCGGATTGACAGGAGGACGAGCCAATCACAACGCGACCGCCCCGCTCCGATTGGTCGGATCGCCTGCCGCGCTCCGATTGGCCGGACTGGGAGGCGCTGGAGATTGACGGCGCGATCGACCAATGGGACGGGGGCTCCTAGAGGACGGACGCCGCTTACGGCACCGCGACCAATGGGCGCGCGGTATGGGCGGGCCGAGCCGCTCCGGAACCGGAGGGGGCCGGGGGAAAACGGCGGCCAGCCCAGAAATCGCTGCGGACCGGTCCGCAGCGGCCGGAAAGCACCGGGCAGCCGGACAGCGCCCACGCCCACGCCCCCTTCCTTGTCCCCCTCTGAGACCTCACCGGGGCCATGAGCGGTGACCGCTCTCAGCCCGCTTCCCTCCACCCAGGGACCGTGACCACTTACCGGCGGGCAGGCCTTCCCGCTCTCTGCCCTGTCCCCGCTCGCAGTCCGGGCAGCCGCAGCCGTCGCCTCGGCGCCAAAAACCTCCGGTGTTCGCCCCGCAACCAGCCCCAGGGACGCCGCGGCGCTCTGCGCGTGGCCCCGGGGGCCGTGGGGGCGACAGCAGCCAGTCCGCCGGCGTCCAGGAAGGCAGGCGGGGGTGCCGCCTTATCCACCACAGAGACATCGGGGAGCTTTGCGTCCCTGCAGGAAAACGGGGCTGGGTTTTTTTCCTCCTGTCCCGCTGCACCGATCCAGCTCCCCAGGGCGGGAGGGGAAACGGGGGAAGGGGCTGCTTTTCATAGAATCATAGAATCGTCTAGGTTGCAAGAGACCCTTGGCATCATCGAGTCCAACCATCTACCCTACTCTACAAAGTTCTCCCCTACACCATATCCCCCAACACCACATCTCGACGGTTCTTAAACACATCCAGGGATGGTGACTCGACCACCTCCCTGGGTAGCCTGTTCCAATGCCCGACCACTCCCTCTGTGAAACATTCTTTCCTAATGTCCAGTCTAAACCTACCCTGTTGGAGCTTGAAGCCGTTCCCTCTCGTTCTGTCGTTACCTACCTGTGCCAGGAGACCAGCACCGACCTCTCTACAGTGTCCTTTCAAGTAGTGTTAAGAGAGTGACGAGGTCTCCCCTCAGCCCCCTCTTCCTCATACTAAACAGTCCCAGCTCCTTCAACCGCTCTTCATAGGATTTGTTTTCCAGGCCCTTCACCAGCTTCGTTGCCCTCCTCTGCACTCGCTCCAGCACCTCGACATCTCTCTTGGATTGAGGTGCCCAAAACCGGACGCAATACTCCAGGTGCGGCCTCACCAGTGCCGAGTACAGGGGCACAATCGCCTCCCTACTTCTGCTGCTCACGCTGTTTCTAATACAAGCCAGGATGCCGTTGGCTTTCGTGGCCACCTGGGCACACTGCCGGCTCACGTTCAGCCGCTTGTCCATTAGCACCCCCAGGTCTCTTTCTTCCAGGTGGTTTTCCAGCCACGTTTCCCCAAGCCTGTAGCGCTGCTCGGGGTTATTGTGGCCCACGCGCAGAACCTGGCACTTGCCCTTGTTGAAACTCATACCACTGATGTTGGCCCAACGATCCAATCTACCTAAGTCTCTCTGTAGAGCTTCCCTATCCTCCTGGGAATCAACACTCCTGCTTAAAGCGCTTTTGAAAGCGCTTGGACGCCGGCAAGAGAGAGCAGAGGGGAGGGCCAGTTTGGAAATCCCTTCTAGCGATAGGCTCTCTTTGCAGTCTGGAACCATCTATTACGCCTCCGCACTGACCGACCCGTGGGTAAGACTTAGGGAAAACGGATGCTCTTGATACACTTCGACAGAACGTCTGCTAAGAGTCACATCTGTTTAGACTTACAGATTAACACGCACGATAGATAGACAACATCCAATTGGACTAGCGACCTGTCCAGACATCCGCTTTGACGCTTCAATCTCTCTTTATAAATAAATCTTTTAAAAAAATCTTTCCGTCGTCTAAACTCCCATTAAATAATACAGAATCTTTAGAGATACGGGTTGGTATTTGGAACTCCTTTTATATACGTAAGGGAATATTATTTTTCAACACACAGAAAAATGAGAGATTGTTCTCTACTCCAATGCCTCACCCCCGCATATACAGCTTTTAACATTTTTTAAACACCACCGCCCAAAACCCCAACCACCTGCCCCGCACCAAGTTTTCAGGCGTTTGGGGGCCGTGACCCACCCTCTTGTGGGGGGAACCCCACTTAACCCCCACTCACCTGCTCCTCCGCCGCACCGTCGCTCCCCCGCTGACATCCGGCTGCCCCAAATGACATCATCACACCACCACCCCCCCACACACACACACCCCGGTTTTTTTAATTCGCCCCAAAAAATGCACCGAACGACCAGACCCAGGGCTGGCCCCTTCCCCTCAGGCGGCTCCACCACCGGCTGCAAACCCAGGCCGGGGCATCTGTCGAGCAGCACGAGACGCGGACAACGAGGCACCTGCAAAACAAACAGCAAACCCCAACCGGAGATCAGCATCATCAAACGAAAGAGCACCGAAGAGAGTAGAGGAATTCCCTCCGGCCGAGGGACAGGACAGGAGCTGAGCTACAGGAGGATTGCGGGGAAACAGCTCCGCTCCAAAGACGGCACGGCCTGCCAAAGCCGGAGCCATCCCGACGCTTCAGGTCCCTATTCAGACTGACCCGTGCCACTTGCAACACCTTCTCAGCCTAACAGCGTAACAAACCCTCCGCCCGCTGGGGGGAAGCGCCTCCTCCCTTCCCTTTCCCTGCCGCTGGAAAGCTCTGCGCGCGTTTAGATACGGCCAAGAAAAATACTCACGCTAGAAAAGCCTCGGACTTTTTCTTCGGCGCTAATTCAACTGGCACAGCTCCGAACCCCCACCGTTGCGCTCTCCGTCTCCAGAACGCGCAGTTGTCATTTGACCGGGGGCTGCTTTCTCTCCTACCCAAGGAGGAGGGACATCTGGCCGGCGGCACTGCCCGAGAGAGATGCTACCGCACTGCCGGGGAAACGCGACGCTGAAAGCCAGGCAGAAATCAGGTTCTTCAGAGCGCTCCGCCTAAAGAAAAGGGGGGGGAAAAACAAAAAACAAAAAAACTAGAAAAAAAACCCAACCCGTTACCTTCAGTCGCCTCTCTTTTCAAAGATTTGGAACAAATACCTCGCCGCTTAGGGACGCCTAAGACGCTGTAGGCTACAGCCGGTGGACGGTTGCCGTTTAAAGCCTGCAAGTCAGTTTGCACGTTATACGACTTTAACCCTTTTTTTAAAGTCTCCTTTACGATAGAAAAAACCAGGAAGGTAAGAGATTCCCCAAACGGCTGTACTTTTGGCGGGGGGAAATCCAATCCCCGGTGCCGCGATCCACCAGGCTACCGAAAACGACCGGCGGACCGGCCAAGGCTTTTGGCTGTGCCGAACACGCAGAGGAACAGGGTTTGGCCGTGTCCCCGCTGTTACGGGGGACCCAGAGCCCAAAGGCCGGCCATGCCATCGGCCGTCGGAAGAGGTGCCGCGCTCGGGCCTTTGGAAGGACATCGTCTTTCTTTTTGTCCCTATTTAATAGAGCGCGCGACGTCTCCTCGCTGATGACTTCTGCTGCCCAGCGCATCGTCTCCGAGGATCCCCTCTCGTGGGAACTTCAGGAGAGGCAACCGCTTGGCACGAGAAACCGGTGCCCTTTCAGAAAGGGAAACCTCCTTCCGACTGACGTCCAAATGACACGCCGTAGGCTACGGACAACGGACGTTCCTGGAAGGCTCGACTCACCTAAGCCACCTCAGGACTCGCCGCCACCAGTGACGAGGCTGATGATGCTCCTTGGTTCGTGGCAAAGCCTGGAAAACAGGCAGAAGCGGCGCCGGTTCGTCCCGTTTTGTCCACGTCTCTTCGTTGACCGCCCCGGCTTTCAGCGCAGATGCCGTGAAAGAGGAGTGACAAAGAAAAGGCGAGGTCAGGCAGCAAAAGAGCTCTGCAGGCTGCCACCTGCAGTCAACCGCGCACCCTGTTTTGGAAGCCACACGCCCGCCCGCCCGCCACCCCCCGCCCAAAACAAACAAACAAACAAACAAAGAGACAAGAACCCCGGCACCTGGCCTCTTTCTTGTCTTCAGGAGCTCATCCTGAAGCTCATCGCTTCTGTCTTGTCAGAGCAGGAAGCGCAGACCATCTGTATCCCGAGGACACCTGACCGGGATTAACACGTGTCCAGAGGTAGTCCCCATCTCTACGAGCGTGTCGCTTTGGTGCTTTTAATAATCCTAACTCGACGGTAGTCACTGGGACGGTCCTTTACGGTGGCTTCTTCAGACTTCTGGATCGCCAGTCCCAGTATTTCCATTTCATCCTACCAAAAAAAACCCCAAAGCACGTTACAGCTGCACATAACATTTTCTGCTTGTTCTTGTACGAGTATTTAAGGCGTAGGAGAAAGAGAAGATCTGAAAGGCAGAAGAGGCATTCAAAAACCATGCAACTATGAAAAAGTAAAGCAGCTCTCTCGGAAAAGCACGAGAAACGGCCATAAAAGGTATACTTATGAAATACGCCAAGTAATATCGGGGCACCAAAATATACTATATAGGAAGGCTAGGTGGCTCATTTGATAGAAATTCGATGTAAATCTAAGACAGTACCGAGAATTCTGTCTGTAAATGGGTAATATTCGGCACCACTCGGCTCTAAAATTGCCGCTGCGCCTGCCTGTGAAAAATCCTACTTTAAAAGCATCTAGTACGAACCTTAAAGTTTTCATCACAGTTACAGCCATCTTTCACCTTAAAGCATGCTTTACATTGCTGCTGCAGCCTATCTGCCAACTTGGAGTGTACACATCTGGGTATACACGCTTGTAATTCAGGACGATTCGCACAAATCGTTTCTGTGCAGAAAAACAGGCCTCGTTTCATTATGCAATCAAATTTGAAATTTTTTTTCTCGGGAGAAGTTTTGCCTTTTTAACTGTGAGAATTTTAACTAGGAATTCACACGCTGCCCATGCCTCAAATTATGAGGAGACGCATCACAAAACGAACTCAAAACGAACATCCCGGATTCAGGAAAACTAATTGTGCCTCCCCCCTCTGTGGAACGTGTCCGTAGGACAGGAGCGGGCACCCGCTTTGCCACAGAAGCAGACGGATGCGGAATTGCTCCACGCGTGTCGGTTAACACACATTCGGCTAATGGCCCACCACTCCTTGTACGCACAGGCTGACGACAGCCAGGTCGCCCGGTACGGGCTGAACACTTTGCAGGATTTGTTACAAACCTTTTTAGTGAAATAGATTTTGAAACCCCAGGAAACACACCCCTACCTCCGAGAATTGTAGGGCAATAAATATTTTGACAACTTACATTTCACGTCTATCCATGTATGTCCCATTACTGTCTGTGGTCATAAACTATCTAATATAGAATACTAAACGTTGCTACCATTTAAGAACCGAACGACAGCAACTGAACTGAACCGAAAGGAAGAGCTTTTCTTTGAAAATCGCAGTGCCACCTGAGAAGAAGCTGAAGACTGAAAATCGGGCGAGAGAATCACGCAAAAATATCAGCCTTGCTCTAAAAGCAAGACAGGAGAAAACCCACCAAAAAATAAAATGCAGTTTAATTGACCCAAAGGTCACCAAACAAAACAGGCAAAAAGCTTCACAATACACAGCGTTTGCACCGCTGTCGCTTTTCTGGCTTTTGCTGGGCCTAAGAGGTTGCTGTGACTTCCTCGAGCTGCCCTTCTGCGGTCACCAGATTGTTTCAGGGGAGACAGACGTCTCCCGGGGAGGCGCACGCAGAGAGCGCCGCTACGTCTCGGCTGTGACCCCTTGGTCACTGCGTTCCTGCGGTGCCCGTACCCGTGCTACCAACAGGATGTCACAAAAGGACGCAAGAGCAGGGGGAATCGCTACAGGAGTCCTGAATGTTTCCACGGGCTTTTGAAAACCCCATTTTCTAAATTAAGTTACGCGAGGGAGTCTTTTTGAAAGTTACGAGGCTTCTGTGTGTCTGCTACTAAAAACATCCAACCGACCGACTCAAAAAACACCCAGAACACACTTTCCCCACGTTCCCCCGACACCGTAGCCTTTCATCTCGGGGGATTTCCTTTCCTGCCTTGCGAACGGATGCAGGTTAGGGACACCATAAGACAGCTTCCCTAGGGTATCCGAACGGCTGTCAGCGTACCATTTAGATCCCTTGAGTACAAGCAATAGCGCGCGTTACCTCTCCGGTTTGATGCTCGCTGACAGGCCGAATCCTTTGTGGAACCTTAAGCTGTTGTTCCGGCTTCCCTATCTCTTGCTGGAAAAGGTCTCTCTCGTGCTCTCGGTCAATTGCTCGCTCCTGAAAGTGACAAAACAGTGAGGATGCACCATTTCACGTAAAAACTGTCTAAATTAAGGATATTACAGCTTCTTGCTTCTTTTAACACGAGGCTGGTAAGGGTACGTCAGTAGCATTATTACACGTCAGTACGAGCCGGCAACGCGCGCTGGCAGCCCAGAAAGCCAACCCCACCCTGGGCTGCATCAAGAGAAGCGTGGCCAGCGGGTCACGGGAGGCGATTCTACCCCCCTCTACTCTGCGCGCGCGAGACCCCACCTGGCGTACGGTGTCCAGCTTTGGAGTCCTCGACACGGGAAGGACGTGGACCTGTTGGAAGGGGCCCAGCGGAGGGCCACGAAAACCATCGGAGGGACGGAGCACCTCCCCTGTGAAGAGAGACTGAGAGAGCTGGGGTTGTTCAGCCTGGAGAAGAGAAGGCTCCGGGGAGACCTCAGAGCAGCCTTCCAATATCTGAAGGGAGCCTACGGGAGAGCCGGAGAGGGACTCTCTGTCGGGAAAGGTAGCGACAGGACAAGGGGTAACGGTTTTAAATCGGAAGAGGGGAGATTCAGACTAGATGTTAGGAGGAAATTCTTTACCGTGAGGGTGGTGAGGCACTGGAACAGGTTGCCCGGGGAAGCTGTGGATGCCCCATCCCTGGAAGTGTTTAAGGCCAGGCTGGACGGGGCTTTGAGCAACCCGCTCTAGTGGAGGCGTCCCTGCCCAAGGCAGGGGGGCTGCAACACGATGATCTTGAAGGTCCCTTCCAATTCTAACCATTCTACGATTCTATGGTTTTTAAGGTGGCAGAACCTCTTGCGACTTCCATTAACAAAAACTACTCTCACCATTCGGGGCAACAAATCTCACATTTTTGAATAAAAACACGAGGACGGCACTGATACAGCCAGTATTATTTCACAAAAAGGACAGTTTTGTCTCTTCTGTTCAAAGCACAGCATACAAATAGCAATAGGCCAGTATTTTATGGTCTCCTTTCCTCGCGTTCATCCTTCATATATGTAGCATAAATAGGAATTAAGAATAGAAATTAACTTTGTGTTCATACTGAGGAGGAGCCAATGGGAAAAAAGAAATTCTAAATTTTGCATTTCAGTGTTACTTTTGACCAGCTGCAGTTGTTATATCCCACTCTGATATTTGGGGAATACATCTTTATACTGGAAATAAGGCACAGCCGCTGGCATCCGGTGAAACGTCACCTTTAAATGCCACTTTGCTGAACAGACAAACCTGATCAGACGCATTGAAATAAACTAGCTCAAGTAGCTGATACACAGAGGAATGCTCTGTCTAGCAACAGAAGCTTTTGCAAAAATGGAGGAAGCCAGAATAAAGCTGCAACAGTTACAAGTTGCAGATTTGAAAACCTCACCTGCTGTTTGAGCACCCCGCAGCCCGCCCAGCCCCTGCTTTCCCCCGCAGCCCCCAACACCCTCCTGCCCACCCCCCCTGCAGAACCAGCCAAAACGGCTTCTGCTCTCCGCCCCCAAACCGCATCACTTACTGCCCCCTTCCGAGCCCCAAAACCCAGCCGCTGAGCCTCTGCGCAAGTCCCCAAAACGCCGGACTCCACCCCCGCCCCTCAGCCCAAAGCCACACGACTCCCTCTCCGGCTGAAGCCCCAACACCAGCCACGCGAGCCCGTTTGCCAGCCCCGGGAGCCGCGAGCACCTCCCCAGACGCCTCAGCCCGCCCCCCCGCAACGCCGTCTCCCCTCGGAGCCGCCTCGGGACCCCGGCCGCCTTCCCCGCGCCCCCCCGCTGGCCTCGACGCTGTCCAGCTGCCTCGCGACGCTGCCCAGCGGCACCGCGACGCTGTCCGGCTGCCCGGTGCTTTCCGCCCGCGCCGGTCCGGTGCGGTGCGGTGCGGTCCGCGCCGCGCCGCGCCGCAGCCGCTTCTGCGCGCGCCGCCATTTTCCCCCGGCCCCCTCCGCTTCCGGAGCGGCTCGGCCCGCCCATGCGGCGCGCCCATTGGTCACGGCGCCGGAAGCGGCTTCCGTCCTCGGGGAGCCCGTCCCATTGGTCGGTCGCGCCGTCAATCTTCAGCGCCTCCCACCCCGGCCAATCGGAGCGCGGCAGGCGATCCGACCAATCGGAGCGCGGCGGTCGCGCTGTGATTGGCTCGTCCTCCTGTCAATCCGCCAGGGGGCGGTTGCCATGGTGAGGACGCCCCGCCCGGTGGCGCATGCGCAGTAGTGAGGGCGGCGCCGTCCTTACTACTGCGCATGCGCGACCAGGCGGGGCTTCCTCACCATGGCAACCGCCCCCGGGCGGATTGACAGGAGGACGAGCCAATCACAACGCGACCGCCCCGCTCCGATTGGTCGGATCGCCTGCCGCGCTCCGATTGGCCGGACTGGGAGGCGCTGGAGATTGACGGCGCGATCGACCAATGGGACGGGGGCTCCTAGAGGACGGACGCCGCTTACGGCACCGCGACCAATGGGCGCGCGGTATGGGCGGGCCGAGCCGCTCCGGAACCGGAGGGGGCCGGGGGAAAACGGCGGCCAGCCCAGAAATCGCTGCGGACCGGTCCGCAGCGGCCGGAAAGCACCGGGCAGCCGGACAGCGCCCACGCCCACGCCCCCTTCCTTGTCCCCCTCTGAGACCTCACCGGGGCCATGAGCGGTGACCGCTCTCAGCCCGCTTCCCTCCACCCAGGGACCGTGACCACTTACCGGCGGGCAGGCCTTCCCGCTCTCTGCCCTGTCCCCGCTCGCAGTCCGGGCAGCCGCAGCCGTCGCCTCGGCGCCAAAAACCTCCGGTGTTCGCCCCGCAACCAGCCCCAGGGACGCCGCGGCGCTCTGCGCGTGGCCCCGGGGGCCGTGGGGGCGACAGCAGCCAGTCCGCCGGCGTCCAGGAAGGCAGGCGGGGGTGCCGCCTTATCCACCACAGAGACATCGGGGAGCTTTGCGTCCCTGCAGGAAAACGGGGCTGGGTTTTTTTCCTCCTGTCCCGCTGCACCGATCCAGCTCCCCAGGGCGGGAGGGGAAACGGGGGAAGGGGCTGCTTTTCATAGAATCATAGAATCGTCTAGGTTGCAAGAGACCCTTGGCATCATCGAGTCCAACCATCTACCCTACTCTACAAAGTTCTCCCCTACACCATATCCCCCAACACCACATCTCGACGGTTCTTAAACACATCCAGGGATGGTGACTCGACCACCTCCCTGGGTAGCCTGTTCCAATGCCCGACCACTCCCTCTGTGAAACATTCTTTCCTAATGTCCAGTCTAAACCTACCCTGTTGGAGCTTGAAGCCGTTCCCTCTCGTTCTGTCGTTACCTACCTGTGCCAGGAGACCAGCACCGACCTCTCTACAGTGTCCTTTCAAGTAGTGTTAAGAGAGTGACGAGGTCTCCCCTCAGCCCCCTCTTCCTCATACTAAACAGTCCCAGCTCCTTCAACCGCTCTTCATAGGATTTGTTTTCCAGGCCCTTCACCAGCTTCGTTGCCCTCCTCTGCACTCGCTCCAGCACCTCGACATCTCTCTTGGATTGAGGTGCCCAAAACCGGACGCAATACTCCAGGTGCGGCCTCACCAGTGCCGAGTACAGGGGCACAATCGCCTCCCTACTTCTGCTGCTCACGCTGTTTCTAATACAAGCCAGGATGCCGTTGGCTTTCGTGGCCACCTGGGCACACTGCCGGCTCACGTTCAGCCGCTTGTCCATTAGCACCCCCAGGTCTCTTTCTTCCAGGTGGTTTTCCAGCCACGTTTCCCCAAGCCTGTAGCGCTGCTCGGGGTTATTGTGGCCCACGCGCAGAACCTGGCACTTGCCCTTCTTGAAACTCATACCACTGATGTTGGCCCAACGATCCAATCTACCTAAGTCTCTCTGTAGAGCTTCCCTATCCTCCTGGGAATCAACACTCCTGCTTAAAGCGCTTTTGAAAGCGCTTGGACGCCGGCAAGAGAGAGCAGAGGGGAGGGCCAGTTTGGAAATCCCTTCTAGCGATAGGCTCTCTTTGCAGTCTGGAACCATCTACAGCACAGGCGTTTACGCCTCCGCACTGACCGACCCGTGGGTAAGACTTAGGGAAAACGGATGCTCTTGATACACTTCGACAGAACGTCTGCTAAGAGTCACATCTGTTTAGACTTACAGATTAACACGCACGATAGATAGACAACATCCAATTGGACTAGCGACCTGTCCAGACATCCGCTTTGACGCTTCAATCTCTCTTTATAAATAAATCTTTTAAAAAAATCTTTCCGTCGTCTAAACTCCCATTAAATAATACAGAATCTTTAGAGATACGGGTTGGTATTTGGAACTCCTTTTATATACGTAAGGGAATATTATTTTTCAACACACAGAAAAATGAGAGATTGTTCTCTACTCCAATGCCTCACCCCCGCATATACAGCTTTTAACATTTTTTAAACACCACCGCCCAAAACCCCAACCACCTGCCCCGCACCAAGTTTTCAGGCGTTTGGGGGCCGTGACCCACCCTCTTGTGGGGGGAACCCCACTTAACCCCCACTCACCTGCTCCTCCGCCGCACCGTCGCTCCCCCGCTGACATCCGGCTGCCCCAAATGACATCATCACACCACCACCCCCCCACACACACACACCCCGGTTTTTTTAATTCGCCCCAAAAAATGCACCGAACGACCAGACCCAGGGCTGGCCCCTTCCCCTCAGGCGGCTCCACCACCGGCTGCAAACCCAGGCCGGGGCATCTGTCGAGCAGCACGAGACGCGGACAACGAGGCACCTGCAAAACAAACAGCAAACCCCAACCGGAGATCAGCATCATCAAACGAAAGAGCACCGAAGAGAGTAGAGGAATTCCCTCCGGCCGAGGGACAGGACAGGAGCTGAGCTACAGGAGGATTGCGGGGAAACAGCTCCGCTCCAAAGACGGCACGGCCTGCCAAAGCCGGAGCCATCCCGACGCTTCAGGTCCCTATTCAGACTGACCCGTGCCACTTGCAACACCTTCTCAGCCTAACAGCGTAACAAACCCTCCGCCCGCTGGGGGGAAGCGCCTCCTCCCTTCCCTTTCCCTGCCGCTGGAAAGCTCTGCGCGCGTTTAGATACGGCCAAGAAAAATACTCACGCTAGAAAAGCCTCGGACTTTTTCTTCGGCGCTAATTCAACTGGCACAGCTCCGAACCCCCACCGTTGCGCTCTCCGTCTCCAGAACGCGCAGTTGTCATTTGACCGGGGGCTGCTTTCTCTCCTACCCAAGGAGGAGGGACATCTGGCCGGCGGCACTGCCCGAGAGAGATGCTACCGCACTGCCGGGGAAACGCGACGCTGAAAGCCAGGCAGAAATCAGGTTCTTCAGAGCGCTCCGCCTAAAGAAAAGGGGGGGGAAAAACAAAAAACAAAAAAACTAGAAAAAAAACCCAACCCGTTACCTTCAGTCGCCTCTCTTTTCAAAGATTTGGAACAAATACCTCGCCGCTTAGGGACGCCTAAGACGCTGTAGGCTACAGCCGGTGGACGGTTGCCGTTTAAAGCCTGCAAGTCAGTTTGCACGTTATACGACTTTAACCCTTTTTTTAAAGTCTCCTTTACGATAGAAAAAACCAGGAAGGTAAGAGATTCCCCAAACGGCTGTACTTTTGGCGGGGGGAAATCCAATCCCCGGTGCCGCGATCCACCAGGCTACCGAAAACGACCGGCGGACCGGCCAAGGCTTTTGGCTGTGCCGAACACGCAGAGGAACAGGGTTTGGCCGTGTCCCCGCTGTTACGGGGGACCCAGAGCCCAAAGGCCGGCCATGCCATCGGCCGTCGGAAGAGGTGCCGCGCTCGGGCCTTTGGAAGGACATCGTCTTTCTTTTTGTCCCTATTTAATAGAGCGCGCGACGTCTCCTCGCTGATGACTTCTGCTGCCCAGCGCATCGTCTCCGAGGATCCCCTCTCGTGGGAACTTCAGGAGAGGCAACCGCTTGGCACGAGAAACCGGTGCCCTTTCAGAAAGGGAAACCTCCTTCCGACTGACGTCCAAATGACACGCCGTAGGCTACGGACAACGGACGTTCCTGGAAGGCTCGACTCACCTAAGCCACCTCAGGACTCGCCGCCACCAGTGACGAGGCTGATGATGCTCCTTGGTTCGTGGCAAAGCCTGGAAAACAGGCAGAAGCGGCGCCGGTTCGTCCCGTTTTGTCCACGTCTCTTCGTTGACCGCCCCGGCTTTCAGCGCAGATGCCATGAAAGAGGAGTGACAAAGAAAAGGCGAGGTCAGGCAGCAAAAGAGCTCTGCAGGCTGCCACCTGCAGTCAACCGCGCACCCTGTTTTGGAAGCCACACGCCCGCCCGCCCGCCACCCCCCGCCCAAAACAAACAAACAAACAAACAAAGAAAGAGACAAGAACCCCGGCACCTGGCCTCTTTCTTGTCTTCAGGAGCTCATCCTGAAGCTCATCGCTTCTGTCTTGTCAGAGCAGGAAGCGCAGACCATCTGTATCCCGAGGACACCTGACCGGGATTAACACGTGTCCAGAGGTAGTCCCCATCTCTACGAGCGTGTCGCTTTGGTGCTTTTAATAATCCTAACTCGACGGTAGTCACTGGGACGGTCCTTTACGGTGGCTTCTTCAGACTTCTGGATCGCCAGTCCCAGTATTTCCATTTCATCCTACCAAAAAAAACCCCAAAGCACGTTACAGCTGCACATAACATTTTCTGCACGTTCTTGTACGAGTATTTAAGGCGTAGGAGAAAGAGAAGATCTGAAAGGCAGAAGAGGCATTCAAAAACCGTGCAACTATGAAAAAGTAAAGCAGCTCTCTCGGAAAAGCACGAGAAACGGCCATAAAAGGTATACTTATGAAATACGCCAAGTAATATCGGGGCACCAAAATATACTATATAGGAAGGCTAGGTGGCTCATTTGATAGAAATTCGATGTAAATCTAAGACAGTACCGAGAATTCTGTCTGTAAATGGGTAATATTCGGCACCACTCGGCTCTAAAATTGCCGCTGCGCCTGCCTGTGAAAAATCCTACTTTAAAAGCATCTAGTACGAACCTTAAAGTTTTCATCACAGTTACAGCCATCTTTCACCTTAAAGCATGCTTTACATTGCTGCTGCAGCCTATCTGCCAACTTGGAGTGTACACATCTGGGTATACACGCTTGTAATTCAGGACGATTCGCACAAATCGTTTCTGTGCAGAAAAACAGGCCTCGTTTCATTATGCAATCAAATTTGAAATTTTTTTTCTCGGGAGAAGTTTTGCCTTTTTAACTGTGAGAATTTTAACTAGGAATTCACACGCTGCCCATGCCTCAAATTATGAGGAGACGCATCACAAAACGAACTCAAAACGAACATCCCGGATTCAGGAAAACTAATTGTGCCTCCCCCCTCTGTGGAACGTGTCCGTAGGACAGGAGCGGGCACCCGCTTTGCCACAGAAGCAGACGGATGCGGAATTGCTCCACGCGTGTCGGTTAACACACATTCGGCTAATGGCCCACCACTCCTTGTACGCACAGGCTGACGACAGCCAGGTCGCCCGGTACGGGCTGAACACTTTGCAGGATTTGTTACAAACCTTTTTAGTGAAATAGATTTTGAAACCCCAGGAAACACACCCCTACCTCCGAGAATTGTAGGGCAATAAATATTTTGACAACTTACATTTCACGTCTATCCATGTATGTCCCATTACTGTCTGTGGTCATAAACTATCTAATATAGAATACTAAACGTTGCTACCATTTAAGAACCGAACGACAGCAACTGAACTGAACCGAAAGGAAGAGCTTTTCTTTGAAAATCGCAGTGCCACCTGAGAAGAAGCTGAAGACTGAAAATCGGGCGAGAGAATCACGCAAAAATATCAGCCTTGCTCTAAAAGCAAGACAGGAGAAAACCCACCAAAAAATAAAATGCAGTTTAATTGACCCAAAGGTCACCAAACAAAACAGGCAAAAAGCTTCACAATACACAGCGTTTGCACCGCTGTCGCTTTTCTGGCTTTTGCTGGGCCTAAGAGGTTGCTGTGACTTCCTCGAGCTGCCCTTCTGCGGTCACCAGATTGTTTCAGGGGAGACAGACGTCTCCCGGGGAGGCGCACGCAGAGAGCGCCGCTACGTCTCGGCTGTGACCCCTTGGTCACTGCGTTCCTGCGGTGCCCGTACCCGTGCTACCAACAGGATGTCACAAAAGGACGCAAGAGCAGGGGGAATCGCTACAGGAGTCCTGAATGTTTCCACGGGCTTTTGAAAACCCCATTTTCTAAATTAAGTTACGCGAGGGAGTCTTTTTGAAAGTTACGAGGCTTCTGTGTGTCTGCTACTAAAAACATCCAACCGACCGACTCAAAAAACACCCAGAACACACTTTCCCCACGTTCCCCCGACACCGTAGCCTTTCATCTCGGGGGATTTCCTTTCCTGCCTTGCGAACGGATGCAGGTTAGGGACACCATAAGACAGCTTCCCTAGGGTATCCGAACGGCTGTCAGCGTACCATTTAGATCCCTTGAGTACAAGCAATAGCGCGCGTTACCTCTCCGGTTTGATGCTCGCTGACAGGCCGAATCCTTTGTGGAACCTTAAGCTGTTGTTCCGGCTTCCCTATCTCTTGCTGGAAAAGGTCTCTCTCGTGCTCTCGGTCAATTGCTCGCTCCTGAAAGTGACAAAACAGTGAGGATGCACCATTTCACGTAAAAACTGTCTAAATTAAGGATATTACAGCTTCTTGCTTCTTTTAACACGAGGCTGGTAAGGGTACGTCAGTAGCATTATTACACGTCAGTACGAGCCGGCAACGCGCGCTGGCAGCCCAGAAAGCCAACCCCACCCTGGGCTGCATCAAGAGAAGCGTGGCCAGCGGGTCACGGGAGGCGATTCTACCCCCCTCTACTCTGCGCACGCGAGACCCCACCTGGAGTACGGTGTCCAGCTTTGGAGTCCTCGACACGGGAAGGACGTGGACCTGTTGGAAGGGGCCCAGCGGAGGGCCACGAAAACCATCGGAGGGACGGAGCACCTCCCCTGTGAAGAGAGACTGAGAGAGCTGGGGTTGTTCAGCCTGGAGAAGAGAAGGCTCCGGGGAGACCTCAGAGCAGCCTTCCAATATCTGAAGGGAGCCTACGGGAGAGCCGGAGAGGGACTCTCTGTCGGGAAAGGTAGCGACAGGACAAGGGGTAACGGTTTTAAATCGGAAGAGGGGAGATTCAGACTAGATATTAGGAGGAAATTCTTTACCGTGAGGGTGGTGAGGCACTGGAACAGGTTGCCCGGGGAAGCTGTGGATGCCCCATCCCTGGAAGTGTTTAAGGCCAGGCTGGACGGGGCTTTGAGCAACCCGCTCTAGTGGAGGCGTCCCTGCCCAAGGCAGGGGGGCTGCAACACGATGATCTTGAAGGTCCCTTCCAATTCTAACCATTCTACGATTCTATGGTTTTTAAGGTGGCAGAACCTCTTGCGACTTCCATTAACAAAAACTACTCTCACCATTCGGGGCAACAAATCTCACATTTTTGAATAAAAACACGAGGACGGCACTGATACAGCCAGTATTATTTCACAAAAAGGACAGTTTTGTCTCTTCTGTTCAAAGCACAGCATACAAATAGCAATAGGCCAGTATTTTATGGTCTCCTTTCCTCGCGTTCATCCTTCATATATGTAGCATAAATAGGAATTAAGAATAGAAATTAACTTTGTGTTCATACTGAGGAGGAGCCAATGGGAAAAAAGAAATTCTAAATTTTGCATTTCAGTGTTACTTTTGACCAGCTGCAGTTGTTATATCCCACTCTGATATTTGGGGAATACATCTTTATACTGGAAATAAGGCACAGCCGCTGGCATCCGGTGAAACGTCACCTTTAAATGCCACTTTGCTGAACAGACAAACCTGATCAGACGCATTGAAATAAACTAGCTCAAGTAGCTGATACACAGAGGAATGCTCTGTCTAGCAACAGAAGCTTTTGCAAAAATGGAGGAAGCCAGAATAAAGCTGCAACAGTTACAAGTTGCAGATTTGAAAACCTCACCTGCTGTTTGAGCACCCCGCAGCCCGCCCAGCCCCTGCTTTCCCCCGCAGCCCCCAACACCCTCCTGCCCACCCCCCCTGCAGAACCAGCCAAAACGGCTTCTGCTCTCCGCCCCCAAACCGCATCACTTACTGCCCCCTTCCGAGCCCCAAAACCCAGCCGCTGAGCCTCTGCGCAAGTCCCCAAAACGCCGGACTCCACCCCCGCCCCTCAGCCCAAAGCCACACGACTCCCTCTCCGGCTGAAGCCCCAACACCAGCCACGCGAGCCCGTTTGCCAGCCCCGGGAGCCGCGAGCACCTCCCCAGACGCCTCAGCCCGCCCCCCCGCAACGCCGTCTCCCCTCGGAGCCGCCTCGGGACCCCGGCCGCCTTCCCCGCGCCCCCCCGCTGGCCTCGACGCTGTCCAGCGGCACCGCGACGCTGCCCAGCGGCACCGCGACGCTGTCCGGCTGCCCGGTGCTTTCCGCCCGCGCCGGTCCGGTGCGGTGCGGTGCGGTGCGGTGCGGTCCGGTCCGCGCCGCGCCGCAGCCGCTTCCGCGCGCGCCGCCATTTTCCCCCGGCCCCCTCCGCTTCCGGAGCGGCTCGGCCCGCCCATGCGGCGCGCCCATTGGTCACGGCGCCGGAAGCGGCTTCCGTCCTCGGGGAGCCCGTCCCATTGGTCGGTCGCGCCGTCAATCTTCAGCGCCTCCCACCCCGGCCAATCGGAGCGCGGCAGGCGATCCGACCAATCGGAGCGCGGCGGTCGCGCTGTGATTGGCTCGTCCTCCTGTCAATCCGCCAGGGGGCGGTTGCCATGGTGAGGACGCCCCGCCCTGTGGCGCATGCGCAGTAGTGAGGGCGGCGCCGTCCTTACTACTGCGCATGCGCGACCAGGCGGGGCTTCCTCACCATGGCAACCGCCCCCGGGCGGATTGACAGGAGGACGAGCCAATCACAACGCGACCGCCCCGCTCCGATTGGTCGGATCGCCTGCCGCGCTCCGATTGGCCGGACTGGGAGGCGCTGGAGATTGACGGCGCGATCGACCAATGGGACGGGGGCTCCTAGAGGACGGACGCCGCTTACGGCACCGCGACCAATGGGCGCGCGGTATGGGCGGGCCGAGCCGCTCCGGAACCGGAGGGGGCCGGGGGGAAAACGGCGGCCAGCCCAGAAATCGCTGCGGACCGGTCCGCAGCGGCCGGAAAGCACCGGGCAGCCGGACAGCGCCCACGCCCACGCCCCCTTCCTTGTCCCCCTCTGAGACCTCACCGGGGCCATGAGCGGTGACCGCTCTCAGCCCGCTTCCCTCCACCCAGGGACCGTGACCACTTACCGGCGGGCAGGCCTTCCCGCTCTCTGCCCTGTCCCCGCTCGCAGTCCGGGCAGCCGCAGCCGTCGCCTCGGCGCCAAAAACCTCCGGTGTTCGCCCCGCAACCAGCCCCAGGGACGCCGCGGCGCTCTGCGCGTGGCCCCGGGGGCCGTGGGGGCGACAGCAGCCAGTCCGCCGGCGTCCAGGAAGGCAGGCGGGGGTGCCGCCTTATCCACCACAGAGACATCGGGGAGCTTTGCGTCCCTGCAGGAAAACGGGGCTGGGTTTTTTTCCTCCTGTCCCGCTGCACCGATCCAGCTCCCCAGGGCGGGAGGGGAAACGGGGGAAGGGGCTGCTTTTCATAGAATCATAGAATCGTCTAGGTTGCAAGAGACCCTTGGCATCATCGAGTCCAACCATCTACCCTACTCTACAAAGTTCTCCCCTACACCATATCCCCCAACACCACATCTCGACGGTTCTTAAACACATCCAGGGATGGTGACTCGACCACCTCCCTGGGTAGCCTGTTCCAATGCCCGACCACTCCCTCTGTGAAACATTCTTTCCTAATGTCCAGTCTAAACCTACCCTGTTGGAGCTTGAAGCCGTTCCCTCTCGTTCTGTCGTTACCTACCTGTGCCAGGAGACCAGCACCGACCTCTCTACAGTGTCCTTTCAAGTAGTGTTAAGAGAGTGACGAGGTCTCCCCTCAGCCCCCTCTTCCTCATACTAAACAGTCCCAGCTCCTTCAACCGCTCTTCATAGGATTTGTTTTCCAGGCCCTTCACCAGCTTCGTTGCCCTCCTCTGCACTCGCTCCAGCACCTCGACATCTCTCTTGGATTGAGGTGCCCAAAACCGGACGCAATACTCCAGGTGCGGCCTCACCAGTGCCGAGTACAGGGGCACAATCGCCTCCCTACTTCTGCTGCTCACGCTGTTTCTAATACAAGCCAGGATGCCGTTGGCTTTCGTGGCCACCTGGGCACACTGCCGGCTCACGTTCAGCCGCTTGTCCATTAGCACCCCCAGGTCTCTTTCTTCCAGGTGGTTTTCCAGCCACGTTTCCCCAAGCCTGTAGCGCTGCTCGGGGTTATTGTGGCCCACGCGCAGAACCTGGCACTTGCCCTTCTTGAAACTCATACCACTGATGTTGGCCCAACGATCCAATCTACCTAAGTCTCTCTGTAGAGCTTCCCTATCCTCCTGGGAATCAACACTCCTGCTTAAAGCGCTTTTGAAAGCGCTTGGACGCCGGCAAGAGAGAGCAGAGGGGAGGGCCAGTTTGGAAATCCCTTCTAGCGATAGGCTCTCTTTGCAGTCTGGAACCATCTACAGCACAGGCGTTTACGCCTCCGCACTGACCGACCCGTGGGTAAGACTTAGGGAAAACGGATGCTCTTGATACACTTCGACAGAACGTCTGCTAAGAGTCACATCTGTTTAGACTTACAGATTAACACGCACGATAGATAGACAACATCCAATTGGACTAGCGACCTGTCCAGACATCCGCTTTGACGCTTCAATCTCTCTTTATAAATAAATCTTTTAAAAAAATCTTTCCGTCGTCTAAACTCCCATTAAATAATACAGAATCTTTAGAGATACGGGTTGGTATTTGGAACTCCTTTTATATACGTAAGGGAATATTATTTTTCAACACACAGAAAAATGAGAGATTGTTCTCTACTCCAATGCCTCACCCCCGCATATACAGCTTTTAACATTTTTTAAACACCACCGCCCAAAACCCCAACCACCTGCCCCGCACCAAGTTTTCAGGCGTTTGGGGGCCGTGACCCACCCTCTTGTGGGGGGAACCCCACTTAACCCCCACTCACCTGCTCCTCCGCCGCACCGTCGCTCCCCCGCTGACATCCGGCTGCCCCAAATGACATCATCACACCACCACCACCACCCCCCCCCCACACCGGTTTTTTTAATTCGCCCCAAAAAATGCACCGAACGACCAGACCCAGGGCTGGCCCCTTCCCCTCAGGCGGCTCCACCACCGGCTGCAAACCCGGGCCGGGGCATCTGTCGAGCAGCACGAGACGCGGACAACGAGGCACCTGCAAAACAAACAGCAAACCCCAACCGGAGATCAGCATCATCAAACGAAAGAGCACCGAAGAGAGTAGAGGAATTCCCTCCGGCCGAGGGACAGGACAGGAGCTGAGCTACAGGAGGATTGCGGGGAAACAGCTCCGCTCCAAAGACGGCACGGCCTGCCAAAGCCGGAGCCATCCCGACGCTTCAGGTCCCTATTCAGACTGACCCGTGCCACTTGCAACACCTTCTCAGCCTAACAGCGTAACAAACCCTCCGCCCGCTGGGGGGAAGCGCCTCCTCCCTTCCCTTTCCCTGCCGCTGGAAAGCTCTGCGCGCGTTTAGATACGGCCAAGAAAAATACTCACGCTAGAAAAGCCTCGGACTTTTTCTTCGGCGCTAATTCAACTGGCACAGCTCCGAACCCCCACCGTTGCGCTCTCCGTCTCCAGAACGCGCAGTTGTCATTTGACCGGGGGCTGCTTTCTCTCCTACCCAAGGAGGAGGGACATCTGGCCGGCGGCACTGCCCGAGAGAGATGCTACCGCACTGCCGGGGAAACGCGACGCTGAAAGCCAGGCAGAAATCAGGTTCTTCAGAGCGCTCCGCCTAAAGAAAAGGGGGGGGAAAAACAAAAAACAAAAAAACTAGAAAAAAAACCCAACCAAAAACCCAACCCGTTACCTTCAGTCGCCTCTCTTTTCAAAGATTTGGAACAAATACCTCGCCGCTTAGGGACGCCTAAGACGCTGTAGGCTACAGCCGGTGGACGGTTGCCGTTTAAAGCCTGCAAGTCAGTTTGCACGTTATACGACTTTAACCCTTTTTTTAAAGTCTCCTTTACGATAGAAAAAACCAGGAAGGTAAGAGATTCCCCAAACGGCTGTACTTTTGGCGGGGGGAAATCCAATCCCTGGTGCCGCGATCCACCAGGCTACCGAAAACGACCGGCGGACCGGCCAAGGCTTTTGGCTGTGCCGAACACGCAGAGGAACAGGGTTTGGCCGTGTCCCCGCTGTTACGGGGGACCCAGAGCCCAAAGGCCGGCCATGCCATCGGCCGTCGGAAGAGGTGCCGCGCTCGGGCCTTTGGAAGGACATCGTCTTTCTTTTTGTCCCTATTTAATAGAGCGCGCGACGTCTCCTCGCTGATGACTTCTGCTGCCCAGCGCATCGTCTCCGAGGATCCCCTCTCGTGGGAACTTCAGGAGAGGCAACCGCTTGGCACGAGAAACCGGTGCCCTTTCAGAAAGGGAAACCTCCTTCCGACTGACGTCCAAATGACACGCCGTAGGCTACGGACAACGGACGTTCCTGGAAGGCTCGACTCACCTAAGCCACCTCAGGACTCGCCGCCACCAGTGACGAGGCTGATGATGCTCCTTGGTTCGTGGCAAAGCCTGGAAAACAGGCAGAAGCGGCGCCGGTTCGTCCCGTTTTGTCCACGTCTCTTCGTTGACCGCCCCGGCTTTCAGCGCAGATGCCGTGAAAGAGGAGTGACAAAGAAAAGGCGAGGTCAGGCAGCAAAAGAGCTCTGCAGGCTGCCACCTGCAGTCAACCGCGCACCCTGTTTTGGAAGCCACACGCCCGCCCGCCCGCCCGCCACCCCCCGCCCAAAACAAACAAACAAACAAACAAACAAAGAGACAAGAACCCCGGCACCTGGCCTCTTTCTTGTCTTCAGGAGCTCATCCTGAAGCTCATCGCTTCTGTCTTGTCAGAGCAGGAAGCGCAGACCATCTGTATCCCGAGGACACCTGACCGGGATTAACACGTGTCCAGAGGTAGTCCCCATCTCTACGAGCGTGTCGCTTTGGTGCTTTTAATAATCCTAACTCGACGGTAGTCACTGGGACGGTCCTTTACGGTGGCTTCTTCAGACTTCTGGATCGCCAGTCCCAGTATTTCCATTTCATCCTACCAAAAAAAACCCCAAAGCACGTTACAGCTGCACATAACATTTTCTGCACGTTCTTGTACGAGTATTTAAGGCGTAGGAGAAAGAGAAGATCTGAAAGGCAGAAGAGGCATTCAAAAACCGTGCAACTATGAAAAAGTAAAGCAGCTCTCTCGGAAAAGCACGAGAAACGGCCATAAAAGGTATACTTATGAAATACGCCAAGTAATATCGGGGCACCAAAATATACTATATAGGAAGGCTAGGTGGCTCATTTGATAGAAATTCGATGTAAATCTAAGACAGTACCGAGAATTCTGTCTGTAAATGGGTAATATTCGGCACCACTCGGCTCTAAAATTGCCGCTGCGCCTGCCTGTGAAAAATCCTACTTTAAAAGCATCTAGTACGAACCTTAAAGTTTTCATCACAGTTACAGCCATCTTTCACCTTAAAGCATGCTTTACATTGCTGCTGCAGCCTATCTGCCAACTTGGAGTGTACACATCTGGGTATACACGCTTGTAATTCAGGACGATTCGCACAAATCGTTTCTGTGCAGAAAAACAGGCCTCGTTTCATTATGCAATCAAATTTGAAATTTTTTTTCTCGGGAGAAGTTTTGCCTTTTTAACTGTGAGAATTTTAACTAGGAATTCACACGCTGCCCATGCCTCAAATTATGAGGAGACGCATCACAAAACGAACTCAAAACGAACATCCCGGATTCAGGAAAACTAATTGTGCCTCCCCCCTCTGTGGAACGTGTCCGTAGGACAGGAGCGGGCACCCGCTTTGCCACAGAAGCAGACGGATGCGGAATTGCTCCACGCGTGTCGGTTAACACACATTCGGCTAATGGCCCACCACTCCTTGTACGCACAGGCTGACGACAGCCAGGTCGCCCGGTACGGGCTGAACACTTTGCAGGATTTGTTACAAACCTTTTTAGTGAAATAGATTTTGAAACCCCAGGAAACACACCCCTACCTCCGAGAATTGTAGGGCAATAAATATTTTGACAACTTACATTTCACGTCTATCCATGTATGTCCCATTACTGTCTGTGGTCATAAACTATCTAATATAGAATACTAAACGTTGCTACCATTTAAGAACCGAACGACAGCAACTGAACTGAACCGAAAGGAAGAGCTTTTCTTTGAAAATCGCAGTGCCACCTGAGAAGAAGCTGAAGACTGAAAATCGGGCGAGAGAATCACGCAAAAATATCAGCCTTGCTCTAAAAGCAAGACAGGAGAAAACCCACCAAAAAATAAAATGCAGTTCAATTGACCCAAAGGTCACCAAACAAAACAGGCAAAAAGCTTCACAATACACAGCGTTTGCACCGCTGTCGCTTTTCTGGCTTTTGCTGGGCCTAAGAGGTTGCTGTGACTTCCTCGAGCTGCCCTTCTGCGGTCACCAGATTGTTTCAGGGGAGACAGACGTCTCCCGGGGAGGCGCACGCAGAGAGCGCCGCTACGTCTCGGCTGTGACCCCTTGGTCACTGCGTTCCTGCGGTGCCCGTACCCGTGCTACCAACAGGATGTCACAAAAGGACGCAAGAGCAGGGGGAATCGCTACAGGAGTCCTGAATGTTTCCACGGGCTTTTGAAAACCCCATTTTCTAAATTAAGTTACGCGAGGGAGTCTTTTTGAAAGTTATGAGGCTTCTGTGTGTCTGCTACTAAAAACATCCAACCGACCGACTCAAAAAACACCCAGAACACACTTTCCCCACGTTCCCCCGACACCGTAGCCTTTCATCTCGGGGGATTTCCTTTCCTGCCTTGCGAACGGATGCAGGTTAGGGACACCATAAGACAGCTTCCCTAGGGTATCCGAACGGCTGTCAGCGTACCATTTAGATCCCTTGAGTACAAGCAATAGCGCGCGTTACCTCTCCGGTTTGATGCTCGCTGACAGGCCGAATCCTTTGTGGAACCTTAAGCTGTTGTTCCGGCTTCCCTATCTCTTGCTGGAAAAGGTCTCTCTCGTGCTCTCGGTCAATTGCTCGCTCCTGAAAGTGACAAAACAGTGAGGATGCACCATTTCACGTAAAAACTGTCTAAATTAAGGATATTACAGCTTCTTGCTTCTTTTAACACGAGGCTGGTAAGGGTACGTCAGTAGCATTATTACACGTCAGTACGAGCCGGCAACGCGCGCTGGCAGCCCAGAAAGCCAACCCCACCCTGGGCTGCATCAAGAGAAGCGTGGCCAGCGGGTCACGGGAGGCGATTCTACCCCCCTCTACTCTGCGCACGCGAGACCCCACCTGGAGTACGGTGTCCAGCTTTGGAGTCCTCGACACGGGAAGGACGTGGACCTGTTGGAAGGGGCCCAGCGGAGGGCCACGAAAACCAGCGGAGGGACGGAGCACCTCCCCTGTGAAGAGAGACTGAGAGAGCTGGGGTTGTTCAGCCTGGAGAAGAGAAGGCTCCGGGGAGACCTCAGAGCAGCCTTCCAATATCTGAAGGGAGCCTACGGGAGAGCCGGAGAGGGACTCTCTGTCGGGAAAGGTAGCGACAGGACAAGGGGTAACGATTTTAAATCGGAAGAGGGGAGATTCAGACTAGATATTAGGAGGAAATTCTTTACCGTGAGGGTGGTGAGGCACTGGAACAGGTTGCCCGGGGAAGCTGTGGATGCCCCATCCCTGGAAGTGTTTAAGGCCAGGCTGGACGGGGCTTTGAGCAACCCGCTCTAGTGGAGGCGTCCCTGCCCAAGGCAGGGGGGCTGCAACACGATGATCTTGAAGGTCCCTTCCAATTCTAACCATTCTACGATTCTATGGTTTTTAAGGTGGCAGAACCTCTTGCGACTTCCATTAACAAAAACTACTCTCACCATTCGGGGCAACAAATCTCACATTTTTGAATAAAAACACGAGGACGGCACTGATACAGCCAGTATTATTTCACAAAAAGGACAGTTTTGTCTCTTCTGTTCAAAGCGCAGCATACAAATAGCAATAGGCCAGTATTTTATGGTCTCCTTTCCTCGCGTTCATCCTTCATATATGTAGCATAAATAGGAATTAAGAATAGAAATTAACTTTGTGTTCATACTGAGGAGGAGCCAATGGGAAAAAAGAAATTCTAAATTTTGCATTTCAGTGTTACTTTTGACCAGCTGCAGTTGTTATATCCCACTCTGATATTTGGGGAATACATCTTTATACTGGAAATAAGGCACAGCCGCTGGCATCCGGTGAAACGTCACCTTTAAATGCCACTTTGCTGAACAGACAAACCTGATCAGACGCATTGAAATAAACTAGCTCAAGTAGCTGATACACAGAGGAATGCTCTGTCTAGCAACAGAAGCTTTTGCAAAAATGGAGGAAGCCAGAATAAAGCTGCAACAGTTACAAGTTGCAGATTTGAAAACCTCACCTGCTGTTTGAGCACCCCGCAGCCCGCCCAGCCCCTGCTTTCCCCCGCAGCCCCCAACACCCTCCTGCCCACCCCCCCTGCAGAACCAGCCAAAACGGCTTCTGCTCTCCGCCCCCAAACCGCATCACTTACTGCCCCCTTCCGAGCCCCAAAACCCAGCCGCTGAGCCTCTGCGCAAGTCCCCAAAACGCCGGACTCCACCCCCGCCCCTCAGCCCAAAGCCACACGACTCCCTCTCCGGCTGAAGCCCCAACACCAGCCACGCGAGCCCGTTTGCCAGCCCCGGGAGCCGCGAGCACCTCCCCAGACGCCTCAGCCCGCCCCCCCGCAACGCCGTCTCCCCTCGGAGCCGCCTCGGGACCCCGGCCGCCTTCCCCGCGCCCCCCCGCTGGCCTCGACGCTGTCCAGCGGCACCGCGACGCTGCCCAGCGGCACCGCGACGCTGTCCGGCTGCCCGGTGCTTTCCGCCCGCGCCGGTCCGGTGCGGTGCGGTGCGGTGCGGTCCGGTCCGCGCCGCGCCGCAGCCGCTTCCGCGCGCGCCGCCATTTTCCCCCGGCCCCCTCCGCTTCCGGAGCGGCTCGGCCCGCCCATGCGGCGCGCCCATTGGTCACGGCGCCGGAAGCGGCTTCCGTCCTCGGGGAGCCCGTCCCATTGGTCGGTCGCGCCGTCAATCTTCAGCGCCTCCCACCCCGGCCAATCGGAGCGCGGCAGGCGATCCGACCAATCGGAGCGCGGCGGTCGCGCTGTGATTGGCTCGTCCTCCTGTCAATCCGCCAGGGGGCGGTTGCCATGGTGAGGACGCCCCGCCCTGTGGCGCATGCGCAGTAGTGAGGGCGGCGCCGTCCTTACTACTGCGCATGCGCGACCAGGCGGGGCTTCCTCACCATGGCAACCGCCCCCGGGCGGATTGACAGGAGGACGAGCCAATCACAACGCGACCGCCCCGCTCCGATTGGTCGGATCGCCTGCCGCGCTCCGATTGGCCGGACTGGGAGGCGCTGGAGATTGACGGCGCGATCGACCAATGGGACGGGGGCTCCTAGAGGACGGACGCCGCTTACGGCACCGCGACCAATGGGCGCGCGGTATGGGCGGGCCGAGCCGCTCCGGAACCGGAGGGGGCCGGGGGGAAAACGGCGGCCAGCCCAGAAATCGCTGCGGACCGGTCCGCAGCGGGCGGAAAGCACCGGGCAGCGCCCACGCCCCCTTCCTTGTCCCCCTCTGAGACCTCACCGGGGCCATGAGCGGTGACCGCTCTCAGCCCGCTTCCCTCCACCCAGGGACCGTGACCACTTACCGGCGGGCAGGCCTTCCCGCTCTCTGCCCTGTCCCCGCTCGCAGTCCGGGCAGCCGCAGCCGTCGCCTCGGCGCCAAAAACCTCCGGTGTTCGCCCCGCAACCAGCCCCAGGGACGCCGCGGCGCTCTGCGCGTGGCCCCGGGGGCCGTGGGGGCGACAGCAGCCAGTCCGCCGGCGTCCAGGAAGGCAGGCGGGGGTGCCGCCTTATCCACCACAGAGACATCGGGGAGCTTTGCGTCCCTGCAGGAAAACGGGGCTGGGTTTTTTTCCTCCTGTCCCGCTGCACCGATCCAGCTCCCCAGGGCGGGAGGGGAAACGGGGGAAGGGGCTGCTTTTCATAGAATCATAGAATCGTCTAGGTTGCAAGAGACCCTTGGCATCATCGAGTCCAACCATCTACCCTACTCTACAAAGTTCTCCCCTACACCATATCCCCCAACACCACATCTCGACGGTTCTTAAACACATCCAGGGATGGTGACTCGACCACCTCCCTGGGTAGCCTGTTCCAATGCCCGACCACTCCCTCTGTGAAACATTCTTTCCTAATGTCCAGTCTAAACCTACCCTGTTGGAGCTTGAAGCCGTTCCCTCTCGTTCTGTCGTTACCTACCTGTGCCAGGAGACCAGCACCGACCTCTCTACAGTGTCCTTTCAAGTAGGTTTAGAGAGTGACGAGGTCTCCCCTCAGCCCCCTCTTCCTCATACTAAACAGTCCCAGCTCCTTCAACCGCTCTTCATAGGATTTGTTTTCCAGGCCCTTCACCAGCTTCGTTGCCCTCCTCTGCACTCGCTCCAGCACCTCGACATCTCTCTTGGATTGAGGTGCCCAAAACCGGACGCAATACTCCAGGTGCGGCCTCACCAGTGCCGAGTACAGGGGCACAATCGCCTCCCTACTTCTGCTGCTCACGCTGTTTCTAATACAAGCCAGGATGCCGTTGGCTTTCGTGGCCACCTGGGCACACTGCCGGCTCACGTTCAGCCGCTTGTCCATTAGCACCCCCAGGTCTCTTTCTTCCAGGTGGTTTTCCAGCCACGTTTCCCCAAGCCTGTAGCGCTGCTCGGGGTTATTGTGGCCCACGCGCAGAACCTGGCACTTGCCCTTCTTGAAACTCATACCACTGATGTTGGCCCAACGATCCAATCTACCTAAGTCTCTCTGTAGAGCTTCCCTATCCTCCTGGGAATCAACACTCCTGCTTAAAGCGCTTTTGAAAGCGCTTGGACGCCGGCAAGAGAGAGCAGAGGGGAGGGCCAGTTTGGAAATCCCTTCTAGCGATAGGCTCTCTTTGCAGTCTGGAACCATCTACAGCACAGGCGTTTACGCCTCCGCACTGACCGACCCGTGGGTAAGACTTAGGGAAAACGGATGCTCTTGATACACTTCGACAGAACGTCTGCTAAGAGTCACATCTGTTTAGACTTACAGATTAACACGCACGATAGATAGACAACATCCAATTGGACTAGCGACCTGTCCAGACATCCGCTTTGACGCTTCAATCTCTCTTTATAAATAAATCTTTTAAAAAAATCTTTCCGTCGTCTAAACTCCCATTAAATAATACAGAATCTTTAGAGATACGGGTTGGTATTTGGAACTCCTTTTATATACGTAAGGGAATATTATTTTTCAACACACAGAAAAATGAGAGATTGTTCTCTACTCCAATGCCTCACCCCCGCATATACAGCTTTTAACATTTTTTAAACACCACCGCCCAAAACCCCAACCACCTGCCCCGCACCAAGTTTTCAGGCGTTTGGGGGCCGTGACCCACCCTCTTGTGGGGGGAACCCCACTTAACCCCCACTCACCTGCTCCTCCGCCGCACCGTCGCTCCCCCGCTGACATCCGGCTGCCCCAAATGACATCATCACACCACCACCACCACCCCCCCCCCACACCGGTTTTTTTAATTCGCCCCAAAAAATGCACCGAACAACCAGACCCAGGGCTGGCCCCTTCCCCTCAGGCGGCTCCACCACCGGCTGCAAACCCGGGCCGGGGCATCTGTCGAGCAGCACGAGACGCGGACAACGAGGCACCTGCAAAACAAACAGCAAACCCCAACCGGAGATCAGCATCATCAAACGAAAGAGCACCGAAGAGAGTAGAGGAATTCCCTCCGGCCGAGGGACAGGACAGGAGCTGAGCTACAGGAGGATTGCGGGGAAACAGCTCCGCTCCAAAGACGGCACGGCCTGCCAAAGCCGGAGCCATCCCGACGCTTCAGGTCCCTATTCAGACTGACCCGTGCCACTTGCAACACCTTCTCAGCCTAACAGCGTAACAAACCCTCCGCCCGCTGGGGGGAAGCGCCTCCTCCCTTCCCTTTCCCTGCCGCTGGAAAGCTCTGCGCGCGTTTAGATACGGCCAAGAAAAATACTCACGCTAGAAAAGCCTCGGGTTTTTTCTTCGGCGCTAATTCAACTGGCACAGCTCCGAACCCCCACCGTTGCGCTCTCCGTCTCCAGAACGCGCAGTTGTCATTTGACCGGGGGCTGCTTTCTCTCCTACCCAAGGAGGAGGGACATCTGGCCGGCGGCACTGCCCGAGAGAGATGCTACCGCACTGCCGGGGAAACGCGACGCTGAAAGCCAGGCAGAAATCAGGTTCTTCAGAGCGCTCCGCCTAAAGAAAAGGGGGGGGAAAAACAAAAAACAAAAAAACTAGAAAAAAAACCCAACCAAAAACCCAACCCGTTACTTTCAGTCGCCTCTCTTTTCAAAGATTTGGAACAAATACCTCGCCGCTTAGGGACGCCTAAGACGCTGTAGGCTACAGCCGGTGGACGGTTGCCGTTTAAAGCCTGCAAGTCAGTTTGCACGTTATACGACTTTAACCCTTTTTTTAAAGTCTCCTTTACGATAGAAAAAACCAGGAAGGTAAGAGATTCCCCAAACGGCTGTACTTTTGGCGGGGGGAAATCCAATCCCCGGTGCCGCGATCCACCAGGCTACCGAAAACGACCGGCGGACCGGCCAAGGCTTTTGGCTGTGCCGAACACGCAGAGGAACAGGGTTTGGCCGTGTCCCCGCTGTTACGGGGGACCCAGAGCCCAAAGGCCGGCCATGCCATCGGCCGTCGGAAGAGGTGCCGCGCTCGGGCCTTTGGAAGGACATCGTCTTTCTTTTTGTCCCTATTTAATAGAGCGCGCGACGTCTCCTCGCTGATGACTTCTGCTGCCCAGCGCATCGTCTCCGAGGATCCCCTCTCGTGGGAACTTCAGGAGAGGCAACCGCTTGGCACGAGAAACCGGTGCCCTTTCAGAAAGGGAAACCTCCTTCCGACTGACGTCCAAATGACACGCCGTAGGCTACGGACAACGGACGTTCCTGGAAGGCTCGACTCACCTAAGCCACCTCAGGACTCGCCGCCACCAGTGACGAGGCTGATGATGCTCCTTGGTTCGTGGCAAAGCCTGGAAAACAGGCAGAAGCGGCGCCGGTTCGTCCCGTTTTGTCCACGTCTCTTCGTTGACCGCCCCGGCTTTCAGCGCAGATGCCATGAAAGAGGAGTGACAAAGAAAAGGCGAGGTCAGGCAGCAAAAGAGCTCTGCAGGCTGCCACCTGCAGTCAACCGCGCACCCTGTTTTGGAAGCCACACGCCCGCCCGCCCGCCCGCCACCCCCCGCCCAAAACAAACAAACAAAGAGACAAGAACCCCGGCACCTGGCCTCTTTCTTGTCTTCAGGAGCTCATCCTGAAGCTCATCGCTTCTGTCTTGTCAGAGCAGGAAGCGCAGACCATCTGTATCCCGAGGACACCTGACCGGGATTAACACGTGTCCAGAGGTAGTCCCCATCTCTACGAGCGTGTCGCTTTGGTGCTTTTAATAATCCTAACTCGACGGTAGTCACTGGGACGGTCCTTTACGGTGGCTTCTTCAGACTTCTGGATCGCCAGTCCCAGTATTTCCATTTCATCCTACCAAAAAAAACCCCAAAGCACGTTACAGCTGCACATAACATTTTCTGCTTGTTCTTGTACGAGTATTTAAGGCGTAGGAGAAAGAGAAGATCTGAAAGGCAGAAGAGGCATTCAAAAACCGTGCAACTATGAAAAAGTAAAGCAGCTCTCTCGGAAAAGCACGAGAAACGGCCATAAAAGGTATACTTATGAAATACGCCAAGTAATATCGGGGCACCAAAATATACTATATAGGAAGGCTAGGTGGCTCATTTGATAGAAATTCGATGTAAATCTAAGACAGTACCGAGAATTCTGTCTGTAAATGGGTAATATTCGGCACCACTCGGCTCTAAAATTGCCGCTGCGCCTGCCTGTTAAAAATCCTACTTTAAAAGCATCTAGTACGAACCTTAAAGTTTTCATCACAGTTACAGCCATCTTTCACCTTAAAGCATGCTTTACATTGCTGCTGCAGCCTATCTGCCAACTTGGAGTGTACACGTCTGGGTATACACGCTTGTAATTCAGGACGATTCCCACAAATCGTTTCTGTGCAGAAAAACAGGCCTCGTTTCATTATGCAATCAAATTTGAAATTTTTTTTCTCGGGAGAAGTTTTGCCTTTTTAACTGTGAGAATTTTAACTAGGAATTCACACGCTACCCATGCCTCAAATTATGAGGAGACGCATCACAAAACGAACTCAAAACGAACATCCCGGATTCAGGAAAACTAATTGTGCCTCCCCCCTCTGTGGAACGTGTCCGTAGGACAGGAGCGGGCACCCGCTTTGCCACAGAAGCAGACGGATGCGGAATTGCTCCACGCGTGTCGGTTAACACACATTCGGCTAATGGCCCACCACTCCTTGTACGCAGAGGCTGACGACAGCCAGGTCGCCCGGTACGGGCTGAACACTTTGCAGGATTTGTTACAAACCCTTTAGTGAAATAGATTTTGAAACCCCAGGAAACACGCCCCTACCTCCGAGAATTGTAAGGCAATAAATATTTTGACAACTTACATTTCACGTCTATCCATGTATGTCCCATTACTGTCTGTGGTCATAAACTATCTAATATAGAATACTAAACGTTGCTACCATTTAAGAACCGAACGACAGCAACTGAACTGAACCGAAAGGAAGAGCTTTTCTTTGAAAATCGCAGTGCCACCTGAGAAGAAGCTGAAGACTGAAAATCGGGCGAGAGAATCACGCAAAAATATCAGCCTTGCTCTAAAAGCAAGACAGGAGAAAACCCACCAAAAAATAAAATGCAGTTTAATTGACCCAAAGGTCACCAAACAAAACAGGCAAAAAGCTTCACAATACACAGCGTTTGCACCGCTGTCGCTTTTCTGGCTTTTGCGGGGCCTAAGAGGTTGCTGTGACTTCCTCGAGCTGCCCTTCTGCGGTCACCAGATTGTTTCAGGGGAGACAGACGTCTCCCGGGGAGGCGCACGCAGAGAGCGCCGCTACGTCTCGGCTGTGACCCCTTGGTCACTGCGTTCCTGCGGTGCCCGTACCCGTGCTACCAACAGGATGTCACAAAAGGACGCAAGAGCAGGGGGAATCGCTACAGGAGTCCTGAATGTTTCCACGGGCTTTTGAAAACCCCATTTTCTAAATTAAGTTACGCGAGGGAGTCTTTTTGAAAGTTACGAGGCTTCTGTGTGTCTGCTACTAAAAACATCCAACCGACCGACTCAAAAAACACCCAGAACACACTTTCCCCACGTTCCCCCGACACCGTAGCCTTGCATCTCGGGGGATTTCCTTTCCTGCCTTGCGAACGGATGCAGGTTAGGGACACCATAAAACAGCTTCCCTAGGGTATCCGAACGGCTGTCAGCGTACCATTTAGATCCCTTGAGTACAAGCAATAGCGCGCGTTACCTCTCCGGTTTGATGCTCGCTGACAGGCCGAATCCTTTGTGGAACCTTAAGCTGTTGTTCCGGCTTCCCTATCTCTTGCTGGAAAAGGTCTCTCTCGTGCTCTCGGTCAATTGCTCGCTCCTGAAAGTGACAAAACAGTGAGGATGCACCATTTCACGTAAAAACTGTCTAAATTAAGGATATTACAGCTTCTTGCTTCTTTTAACACGAGGCTGCTAACGGTACATCAGTAGCATTATTACACGTCAGTACGAGCCGGCAACGCGCGCTGGCAGCCCAGAAAGCCAACCCCACCCTGGGCTGCATCAAGAGAAGCGTGGCCAGCGGGTCACGGGAGGCGATTCTACCCCCCTCTACTCTGCGCACGCGAGACCCCACCTGGAGTACGGTGTCCAGCTTTGGAGTCCTCGACACGGGAAGGACGTGGACCTGTTGGAAGGGGCCCAGCGGAGGGCCACGAAAACCATCGGAGGGACGGAGCACCTCCCCTGTGAAGAGAGACTGAGAGAGCTGGGGTTGTTCAGCCTGGAGAAGAGAAGGCTCCGGGGAGACCTCAGAGCAGCCTTCCAATATCTGAAGGGAGCCTACGGGAGAGCCGGAGAGGGACTCTCTGTCGGGAAAGGTAGCGACAGGACAAGGGGTAACGATTTTAAATCGGAAGAGGGGAGATTCAGACTAGATATTAGGAGGAAATTCTTTACCGTGAGGGTGGTGAGGCACTGGAACAGGTTGCCCGGGGAAGCTGTGGATGCCCCATCCCTGGAAGTGTTTAAGGCCAGGCTGGACGGGGCTTTGAGCAACCCGCTCTAGTGGAGGCGTCCCTGCCCAAGGCAGGGGGGCTGCAACACGATGATCTTGAAGGTCCCTTCCAATTCTAACCATTCTACGATTCTATGGTTTTTAAGGTGGCAGAACCTCTTGCGACTTCCATTAACAAAAACTACTCTCACCATTCGGGGCAACAAATCTCACATTTTTGAATAAAAACACGAGGACGGCACTGATACAGCCAGTATTATTTCACAAAAAGGACAGTTTTGTCTCTTCTGTTCAAAGCACAGCATACAAATAGCAATAGGCCAGTATTTTATGGTCTCCTTTCCTCGCGTTCATCCTTCATATATGTAGCATAAATAGGAATTAAGAATAGAAATTAACTTTGTGTTCATACTGAGGAGGAGCCAATGGGAAAAAAGAAATTCTAAATTTTGCATTTCAGTGTTACTTTTGACCAGCTGCAGTTGTTATAGCCCACTCTGATATTTGGGGAATACATCTTTGTACTGGAAATAAGGCACAGCCGCTGGCATCCGGTGAAACGTCACCTTTAAATGCCACTTTGCTCAACAGACAAACCTGATCAGACGCATTGAAATAAACTAGCTCAAGTAGCTGATACACAGAGGAATGCTCTGTCTAGCAACAGAAGCTTTTGCAAAAATGGAGGAAGCCAGAATAAAGCTGCAACAGTTACAAGTTGCAGATTTGAAAACCTCACCTGCTGTTTGAGCACCCCGCAGCCCGCCCAGCCCCTGCTTTCCCCCGCAGCCCCCAACACCCTCCTGCCCACCCCCCCTGCAGAACCAGCCAAAACGGCTTCTGCTCTCCGCCCCCAAACCGCATCACTTACTGCCCCCTTCCGAGCCCCAAAACCCAGCCGCTGAGCCTCTGCTCGAGTCCCCAAAACGCCGGACTCCACCCCCGCCCCTCAGCCCAAAGCCACACGACTCCCTCTCCGGCTGAAGCCCCAACACCAGCCACGCGAGCCCGTTTGCCAGCCCCGGGAGCCGCGAGCACCTCCCCAGACGCCTCAGCCCGCCCCCCCGCAACGCCGTCTCCCCTCGGAGCCGCCTCGGGACCCCGGCCGCCTTCCCCGCGCCCCCCCGCTGGCCTCGACGCTGTCCAGCTGCCTCGCGACGCTGTCCAGCTGCCTCGCGACGCTGTCCAGCGGCACCGCGACGCTGTCCGGCTGCCCGGTGCTTTCCGCCCGCGCCGGTCCGGTGCGGTGCGGTCCGCGCCGCGCCGCGCCGCAGCCGCTTCTGCGCGCGCCGCCATTTTCCCCCGGCCCCCTCCGCTTCCGGAGCGGCTCGGCCCGCCCATGCGGCGCGCCCATTGGTCACGGCGCCGGAAGCGGCTTCCGTCCTCGGGGAGCCCGTCCCATTGGTCGGTCGCGCCGTCAATCTTCAGCGCCTCCCACCCCGGCCAATCGGAGCGCGGCAGGCGATCCGACCAATCGGAGCGCGGCGGTCGCGCTGTGATTGGCTCGTCCTCCTGTCAATCCGCCAGGGGGCGGTTGCCATGGTGAGGACGCCCCGCCCGGTGGCGCATGCGCAGTAGTGAGGGCGGCGCCGTCCTTACTACTGCGCATGCGCGACCGGGCGGGGCTTCCTCACCATGGCAACCGCCCCCCGGGCGGATTGACAGGAGGACGAGCCAATCACAACGCGACCGCCGCGCTCCGATTGGTCGGATCGCCTGCCGCGCTCCGATTGGCCGGAGTGGGACGTCAATGGCGGTTGCCATGGTGAGGACGCCCCGCCCGGTGGCGCATGCGCAGTAGTGAGGGCGGCGCCGTGCTCGCTACTGCCCCCTCGTGGACAAAAAGCGGTACTGCAGGTACGCAGGTACAGGGCGGGGGGGGGGGGGGGGACGGGGACGCGCATGCCCAGTAGAAAGGGGGCGCTGCGCTCGCCGCCGCTGCCGCCCGTGCCAGCAGAAACCGGCGGTGCGGCTCGGGGAGCGGGGGGAGGCGGGACCGGGGAAGGTTCCCTTTTCCCCAAATTAGGGAAAATGTTATTCATGTTCGGGGTTCAATTTGGGGGTTCAATTTACGGTTCTGCAGCGTCAGCCCCCGCATGGGCGCCGTCCCCGGCGGCGGGGAAGGGCAAGAAAAACCCTAACAAAACCCTGAAGTCTTTTCCGTTGCGGAAAAGCACCGAAAAAAACCCCAAATTGAATAATTTTCCCCAATTTGGGGAAAATGGAACCTCCCAGGGCTCCGCCTTCCCCCCCCGCATCCGCCGAGCTGCAGCGCCGGTTTCTGCTGGCACGGGCGGCAGCGGCGAGCGCAGCGCCCCCCCCCCCCCCCCCGTCCACTGCGCATGCGGCCGGACCCCCCTACCCCCGTACCTGCAGTACCGCTTTTTGTCCACAAGCGGCGGCAGCAGCGAGGGCGGCGCCACTCTTTCCACTGCGCATGCGCGCCCCCCCCCACCTGCAGTACCGATTTTTGTCCACAAGGCGGCAGTAGCGAGCACGGCGCCGCCCTTACTACTGCGCATGCGCGACCAGGCGGGGCTTCCTCACCATGGCAACCGCCCCCGGGCGGATTGACAGGAGGACGAGCCAATCACAACGCGACCGCCGCGCTCCGATTGGTCGGATCGCCTGCCGCGCTCCGATTGGCCGGAGTGGGACGTCAATGGCGGTTGCCATGGTGAGGACGCCCCGCCCGGTGGCGCATGCGCAGTAGTGAGGGCGGCGCCGTCCTTACTACTGCGCATGCGCGACCGGGCGGGGCTTCCTCACCATGGCAACCGCCCCCGGGCGGATTGACAGGAGGACGAGCCAATCACAACGCGACCGCCCCGCTCCGATTGGTCGGATCGCCTGCCGCGCTCCGATTGGCCGGACTGGGAGGCGCTGGAGATTGACGGCGCGATCGACCAATGGGACGGGGGCTCCTAGAGGACGGACGCCGCTTACGGCACCGCGACCAATGGGCGCGCGGTATGGGCGGGCCGAGCCGCTCCGGAACCGGAGGGGGCCGGGGGAAAACGGCGGCCAGCCCAGAAATCGCTGCGGACCGGTCCGCAGCGGGCGGAAAGCACCGGGCAGCGCCCACGCCCCCTTCCTTGTCCCCCTCTGAGACCTCACCGGGGCCATGAGCAGTGACCGCTCTCAGCCCGCTTCCCTCCACCCAGGGACCGTGACCACTTACCGGCGGGCAGGCCTTCCCGCTCTCTGCCCTGTCCCCGCTCGCAGTCCGGGCAGCCGCAGCCGTCGCCTCGGCGCCAAAAACCTCCGGTGTTCGCCCCGCAACCAGCCCCAGGGACGCCGCGGCGCTCTGCGCGTGGCCCCGGGGGCCGTGGGGGCGACAGCAGCCAGTCCGCCGGCGTCCAGGAAGGCAGGCGGGGGTGCCGCCTTATCCACCACAGAGACATCGGGGAGCTTTGCGTCCCTGCAGGAAAACAGGGCTGCGTTTTTTTCCTCCTGTCCCGCTGCACCGATCCAGCTCCCCAGGGCGGGAGGGGAAACGGGGGAAGGGGCTGCTTTTCATAGAATCATAGAATCGTCTAGGTTGCAAGAGACCCTTGGGATCATCGAGTCCAACCATCTACCCTACTCTACAAAGTTCTCCCCTACACCATATCCCCCAACACCACATCTCAACGGTTCTTAAACACATCCAGGGATGGTGACTCGACCACCTCCCTGGGTAGCCTGTTCCAATGCCCGACCACTCCCTCTGTGAAACATTCTTTCCTAATGTCCAGTCTAAACCTACCCTGTTGGAGCTTGAAGCCGTTCCCTCTCGTTCTGTCATTACCTACCCGTGCCAGGAGACCAGCACCGACCTCTCTACAGTGTCCTTTCAAGTAGGTTTAGAGAGTGACGAGGTCTCCCCTCAGCCCCCTCTTCCTCATACTAAACAGTCCCAGCTCCTTCAACCGCTCTTCATAGGATTTGTTTTCCAGGCCCTTCACCAGCTTCGTTGCCCTCCTCTGCACTCGCTCCAGCACCTCGACATCTCTCTTGGATTGAGGTGCCCAAAACCGGACGCAATACTCCAGGTGTGGCCTCACCAGTGCCGAGTACAGGGGCACAATCGCCTCCCTACTTCTGCTGCTCACGCTGTTTCTAATACAAGCCAGGATGCCGTTGGCTTTCGTGGCCACCTGGGCACACTGCCGGCTCACGTTCAGCCGCTTGTCCATTAGAACCCCCAGGTCTCTTTCTTCCAGGTGGTTTTCCAGCCACATTTCCCCAAGCCTGTAGCGCTGCTCGGGGTTATTGTGGCCCACGCGCAGAACCTGGCGCTCGCCCTTGTTGAAACTCATACCACTGATGTTGGCCCAACGATCCAATCTACCTAAGTCTCTCTGTAGAGCTTCCCTATCCTCCTGGGAATCAACACTCCTGCTTAAAGCGCTTTTGAAAGCGCTTGGACGCCGGCAAGAGAGAGCAGAGGGGAGGGCCAGTTTGGAAATCCCTTCTAGCGATAGGCTCTCTTTGCAGTCTGGAACCATCTACAGCACAGGCGTTTACGCCTCCGCACTGACCGACCCGTGGGTAAGACTTAGGGAAAACGGATGCTCTTGATACACTTCGACAGAACGTCTGCTAAGAGTCACATCTGTTTAGACTTACAGATTAACACGCACGATAGATAGACAACATCCAATTGGACTAGCGACCTGTCCAGACATCCGCTTTGACGCTTCAATCTCTCTTTATAAATAAATCTTTTAAAAAATCTTTCCGTCGTCTAAACTCCCATTAAATAATACAGAATCCTTAGAGATACGGGTTGGTATTTGGAACTCCTTTTATATACGTAAGGGAATATTATTTTTCAACACACAGAAAAATGAGAGATTGTTCTCTACTCCAATGCCTCACCCCCGCATATACAGCTTTTAACATTTTTTAAACACCACCGCCCAAAACCCCAACCACCTGCCCCGCACCAAGTTTTCAGGCGTTTGGGGGCCGTGACCCACCCTCTTGTGGGGGGAACCCCACTTAACCCCCACTCACCTGCTCCTCCGCCGCACCGTCGCTCCCCCGCTGACATCCGGCTGCCCCAAATGACATCATCACACCACCACCACCACCCCCCCCCCACACCGGTTTTTTTAATTCGCCCCAAAAAATGCACCGAACGACCAGACCCAGGGCTGGCCCCTTCCCCTCAGGCGGCTCCACCACCGGCTGCAAACCCGGGCCGGGGCATCTGTCGAGCAGCACGAGACGCGGACAACGAGGCACCTGCAAAACAAACAGCAAACCCCAACCGGAGATCAGCATCATCAAACGAAAGAGCACCGAAGAGAGTAGAGGAATTCCCTCCGGCCGAGGGACAGGACAGGAGCTGAGCTACAGGAGGATTGCGGGGAAACAGCTCCGCTCCAAAGACGGCACGGCCTGCCAAAGCCGGAGCCATCCCGACGCTTCAGGTCCCTATTCAGACTGACCCGTGCCACTTGCAACACCTTCTCAGCCTAACAGCGTAACAAACCCTCCGCCCGCTGGGGGAAAGCGCCTCCTCCCTTCCCTTTCCCTGCCGCTGGAAAGCTCTGCGCGCGTTTAGATACGGCCAAGAAAAATACTCACGCTAGAAAAGCCTCGGGTTTTTTCTTCGGCGCTAATTCAACTGGCACAGCTCCGAACCCCCACCGTTGCGCTCTCCGTCTCCAGAACGCGCAGTTGTCATTTGACCGGGGGCTGCTTTCTCTCCTACCCAAGGAGGAGGGACATCTGGCCGGCGGCACTGCCCGAGAGAGATGCTACCGCACTGCCGGGGAAACGCGACGCTGAAAGCCAGGCAGAAATCAGGTTCTTCAGAGCGCTCCGCCTAAAGAAAAGGGGGGGGAAAAACAAAAAACAAAAAAACTAGAAAAAAAACCCAACCAAAAACCCAACCCGTTACCTTCAGTCGCCTCTCTTTTCAAAGATTTGGAACAAATACCTCGCCGCTTAGGGACGCCTAAGACGCTGTAGGCTACAGCCGGTGGACGGTTGCCGTTTAAAGCCTGCAAGTCAGTTTGCACGTTATACGACTTTAACCCTTTTTTTAAAGTCTCCTTTACGATAGAAAAAACCAGGAAGGTAAGAGATTCCCCAAACGGCTGTACTTTTGGCGGGGGGAAATCCAATCCCCGGTGCCGCGATCCACCAGGCTACCGAAAACGACCGGCGGACCGGCCAAGGCTTTTGGCTGTGCCGAACACGCAGAGGAACAGGGTTTGGCCGTGTCCCCGCTGTTACGGGGGACCCAGAGCCCAAAGGCCGGCCATGCCATCGGCCGTCGGAAGAGGTGCCGCGCTCGGGCCTTTGGAAGGACATCGTCTTTCTTTTTGTCCCTATTTAATAGAGCGCGCGACGTCTCCTCGCTGATGACTTCTGCTGCCCAGCGCATCGTCTCCGAGGATCCCCTCTCGTGGGAACTTCAGGAGAGGCAACCGCTTGGCACGAGAAACCGGTGCCCTTTCAGAAAGGGAAACCTCCTTCCGACTGACGTCCAAATGACACGCCGTAGGCTACGGACAACGGACGTTCCTGGAAGGCTCGACTCACCTAAGCCACCTCAGGACTCGCCGCCACCAGTGACGAGGCTGATGATGCTCCTTGGTTCGTGGCAAAGCCTGGAAAACAGGCAGAAGCGGCGCCGGTTCGTCCCGTTTTGTCCACGTCTCTTCGTTGACCGCCCCGGCTTTCAGCGCAGATGCCATGAAAGAGGAGTGACAAAGAAAAGGCGAGGTCAGGCAGCAAAAGAGCTCTGCAGGCTGCCACCTGCAGTCAACCGCGCACCCTGTTTTGGAAGCCACACGCCCGCCCGCCCGCCCGCCACCCCCCGCCCAAAACAAACAAACAAACAAACAAAGAAAGAGACAAGAACCCCGGCACCTGGCCTCTTTCTTGTCTTCAGGAGCTCATCCTGAAGCTCATCGCTTCTGTGTTGTCAGAGCAGGAAGCGCAGACCATCTGTATCCCGAGGACACCTGACCGGGATTAACACGTGTCCAGAGGTAGTCCCCATCTCTACGAGCGTGTCGCTTTGGTGCTTTTAATAATCCTAACTCGACGGTAGTCACTGGGACGGTCCTTTACGGTGGCTTCTTCAGACTTCTGGATCGCCAGTCCCAGTATTTCCATTTCATCCTACCAAAAAAAACCCCAAAGCACGTTACAGCTGCACATAACATTTTCTGCACGTTCTTGTACGAGTATTTAAGGCGTAGGAGAAAGAGAAGATCTGAAAGGCAGAAGAGGCATTCAAAAACCGTGCAACTATGAAAAAGTAAAGCAGCTCTCTCGGAAAAGCACGAGAAACGGCCATAAAAGGTATACTTATGAAATACGCCAAGTAATATCGGGGCACCAAAATATACTATATAGGAAGGCTAGGTGGCTCATTTGATAGAAATTCGATGTAAATCTAAGACAGTACCGAGAATTCTGTCTGTAAATGGGTAATATTCGGCACCACTCGGCTCTAAAATTGCCGCTGCGCCTGCCTGTGAAAAATCCTACTTTAAAAGCATCTAGTACGAACCTTAAAGTTTTCATCACAGTTACAGCCATCTTTCACCTTAAAGCATGCTTTACATTGCTGCTGCAGCCTATCTGCCAACTTGGAGTGTACACATCTGGGTATACACGCTTGTAATTCAGGACGATTCCCACAAATCGTTTCTGTGCAGAAAAACAGGCCTCGTTTCATTATGCAATCAAATTTGAAATTTTTTTTCTCGGGAGAAGTTTTGCCTTTTTAACTGTGAGAATTTTAACTAGGAATTCACACGCTACCCATGCCTCAAATTATGAGGAGACGCATCACAAAACGAACTCAAAACGAACATCCCGGATTCAGGAAAACTAATTGTGCCTCCCCCCTCTGTGGAACGTGTCCGTAGGACAGGAGCGGGCACCCGCTTTGCCACAGAAGCAGACGGATGCGGAATTGCTCCACGCGTGTCGGTTAACACACATTCGGCTAATGGCCCACCACTCCTTGTACGCACAGGCTGACGACAGCCAGGTCGCCCGGTACGGGCTGAACACTTTGCAGGATTTGTTACAAACCTTTTTAGTGAAATAGATTTTGAAACCCCAGGAAACACACCCCTACCTCCGAGAATTGTAAGGCAATAAATATTTTGACAACTTACATTTCACGTCTATCCATGTATGTCCCATTACTGTCTGTGGTCATAAACTATCTAATATAGAATACTAAACGTTGCTACCATTTAAGAACCGAACGACAGCAACTGAACTGAACCGAAAGGAAGAGCTTTTCTTTGAAAATCGCAGTGCCACCTGAGAAGAAGCTGAAGACTGAAAATCGGGCGAGAGAATCACGCAAAAATATCAGCCTTGCTCTAAAAGCAAGACAGGAGAAAACCCACCAAAAAATAAAATGCAGTTCAATTGACCCAAAGGTCACCAAACAAGACAGGCAAAAAGCTTCACAACACACAGCGTTTGCACCGCTGTCGCTTTTCTGGCTTTTGCTGGGCCTAAGAGGTTGCTGTGACTTCCTCGAGCTGCCCTTCTGCGGTCACCAGATTGTTTCAGGGGAGACAGACGTCTCCCGGGGAGGCGCACGCAGAGAGCGCCGCTACGTCTCGGCTGTGACCCCTTGGTCACTGCGTTCCTGCGGTGCCCGTACCCGTGCTACCAACAGGATGTCACAAAAGGACGCAAGAGCAGGGGGAATCGCTACAGGAGTCCTGAATGTTTCCACGGGCTTTTGAAAACCCCATTTTCTAAATTAAGTTACGCGAGGGAGTCTTTTTGAAAGTTACGAGGCTTCTGTGTGTCTGCTACTAAAAACATCCAACCGACCGACTCAAAAAACACCCAGAACACACTTTCCCCACGTTCCCCCGACACCGTAGCCTTGCATCTCGGGGGATTTCCTTTCCTGCCTTGCGAACGGATGCAGGTTAGGGACACCATAAAACAGCTTCCCTAGGGTATCCGAACGGCTGTCAGCGTACCATTTAGATCCCTTGAGTACAAGCAATAGCGCGCGTTACCTCTCCGGTTTGATGCTCGCTGACAGGCCGAATCCTTTGTGGAACCTTAAGCTGTTGTTCCGGCTTCCCTATCTCTTGCTGGAAAAGGTCTCTCTCCTGCTCTCGGTCAATTGCTCGCTCCTGAAAGTGACGAAACAGTGAGGATGCACCATTTCACGTAAAAACTGTCTAAATTAAGGATATTACAGCTTCTCGCTTCTTTTAACACGAGGCTGCTAACGGTACGTCAGTAGCATTATTACATGTCAGTACGAGCCGGCAACGCGCGCTGGCAGCCCAGAAAGCCAACCCCACCCTGGGCTGCATCAAGAGAAGCGTGGCCAGCGGGTCACGGGAGGCGATTCTACCCCCCTCTACTCTGCGCGCGCGAGACCCCACCTGGAGTACGGTGTCCAGCTTTGGAGTCCTCGACACGGGAAGGACGTGGACCTGTTGGAAGGGGCCCAGCGGAGGGCCACGAAAACCATCGGAGGGACGGAGCACCTCCCCTGTGAAGAGAGACTGAGAGAGCTGGGGTTGTTCAGCCTGGAGAAGAGAAGGCTCCGGGGAGACCTCAGAGCAGCCTTCCAATATCTGAAGGGAGCCTACGGGAGAGCCGGAGAGGGACTCTCTGTCGGGAAAGGTAGCGACAGGACAAGGGGTAACGGTTTTAAATCGGAAGAGGGGAGATTCAGACTAGATGTTAGGAGGAAATTCTTTACCGTGAGGGTGGTGAGGCACTGGAACAGGTTGCCCGGGGAAGCTGTGGATGCCCCATCCCTGGAAGTGTTTAAGGCCAGGCTGGACGGGGCTTTGAGCAACCCGCTCTAGTGGAGGCGTCCCTGCCCAAGGCAGGGGGGCTGCAACACGATGATCTTGAAGGTCCCTTCCAACTCTAACCATTCTATGATTCTATGGTTTTTAAGGTGGCAGAACCTCTTGCGACTTCCATTAACAAAAACTACTCTCACCATTCGGGGCAACAAATCTCACATTTTTGAATAAAAACACGAGGACGGCACTGATACAGCCAGTATTATTTCACAAAAAGGACAGTTTTGTCTCTTCTGTTCAAAGCGCAGCATACAAATAGCAATAGGCCAGTATTTTATGGTCTCCTTTCCTCGCGTTCATCCTTCATATATGTAGCATAAATAGGAATTAAGAATAGAAATTAACTTTGTGTTCATACTGAGGAGGAGCCAATGGGAAAAAAGAAATTCTAAATTTTGCATTTCAGTGTTACTTTTGACCAGCTGCAGTTGTTATATCCCACTCTGATATTTGGGGAATACATCTTTATACTGGAAATAAGGCACAGCCGCTGGCATCCGGTGAAACGTCACCTTTAAATGCCACTTTGCTGAACAGACAAACCTGATCAGACGCATTGAAATAAACTAGCTCAAGTAGCTGATACACAGAGGAATGCTCTGTCTAGCAACAGAAGCTTTTGCAAAAATGGAGGAAGCCAGAACAAAGCTGCAACAGTTACAAGTTGCAGATTTGAAAACCTCACCTGCTGTTTGAGCACCCCGCAGCCCGCCCAGCCCCTGCTTTCCCCCGCAGCCCCCAACGCCCTCCTGCCCACCCCCCGTGCAGAACCAGCCAAAACGGCTTCTGCTCTCCGCCCCCAAACCGCATCACTTACTGCCCCCTTCCGAGCCCCAAAACCCAGCCGCTGAGCCTCTGCTCAAGTCCCCAAAACGCCGGACTCCACCCCCGCCCCTCAGCCCAAAGCCACACGACTCCCTCTCCGGCTGAAGCCCCAACACCAGCCACGCGAGCCCGTTTGCCAGCCCCAGGAGCCGCGAGCACCTCCCCAGACGCCTCAGCCCGCCCCCCCGCAACGCCGTCTCCCCTCGGAGCCGCCTCGGGACCCCGGCCGCCTTCCCCGCGCCCCCCCGCTGGCCTCGACGCTGTCCAGCTGCCTCGCGACGCTGTCCAGCTGCCTCGCGACGCTGTCCAGCGGCACCGCGACGCTGTCCAGCGGCACCGCGACGCTGTCCGGCTGCCCGGTGCTTTCCGCCCGCGCCGGTCCGGTGCGGTGCGGTCCGCGCCGCGCCGCGCCGCGCCGCAGCCGCTTCTGCGCGCGCCGCCATTTTCCCCCGGCCCCCTCCGCTTCCGGAGCGGCTCGGCCCGCCCATGCGGCGCGCCCATTGGTCACGGCGCCGGAAGCGGCTTCCGTCCTCGGGGAGCCCGTCCCATTGGTCGGTCGCGCCGTCAATCTTCAGCGCCTCCCACCCCGGCCAATCGGAGCGCGGCAGGCGATCCGACCAATCGGAGCGCGGCGGTCGCGCTGTGATTGGCTCGTCCTCCTGTCAATCCGCCAGGGGGCGGTTGCCATGGTGAGGACGCCCCGCCCGGTGGCGCATGCGCAGTAGTGAGGGCGGCGCCGTCCTTACTACTGCGCATGCGCGACCGGGCGGGGCTTCCTCACCATGGCAACCGCCCCCCGGGCGGATTGACAGGAGGACGAGCCAATCACAACGCGACCGCCGCGCTCCGATTGGTCGGATCGCCTGCCGCGCTCCGATTGGCCGGAGTGGGACGTCAATGGCGGTTGCCATGGTGAGGACGCCCCGCCCGGTGGCGCATGCGCAGTAGTGAGGGCGGCGCCGTGCTCGCTACTGCCCCCTCGTGGACAAAAAGCGGTACTGCAGGTACGCAGGTACAGGGCGGGGGGGGGGGGGGGGACGGGGACGCGCATGCCCAGTAGAAAGGGGGCGCTGCGCTCGCCGCCGCTGCCGCCCGTGCCAGCAGAAACCGGCGGTGCGGCTCGGGGAGCGGGGGGAGGCGGGACCGGGGAAGGTTCCCTTTTCCCCAAATTAGGGAAAATGTTATTCATGTTCGGGGTTCAATTTGGGGGTTCAATTTACGGTTCTGCAGCGTCAGCCCCCGCATGGGCGCCGTCCCCGGCGGCGGGGAAGGGCAAGAAAAACCCTAACAAAACCCTGAAGTCTTTTCCGTTGCGGAAAAGCACCGAAAAAAACCCCAAATTGAATAATTTTCCCCAATTTGGGGAAAATGGAACCTCCCAGGGCTCCGCCTTCCCCCCCCGCATCCGCCGAGCTGCAGCGCCGGTTTCTGCTGGCACGGGCGGCAGCGGCGAGCGCAGCGCCCCCCCCCCCCCCCCCGTCCACTGCGCATGCGGCCGGACCCCCCTACCCCCGTACCTGCAGTACCGCTTTTTGTCCACAAGCGGCGGCAGCAGCGAGGGCGGCGCCACTCTTTCCACTGCGCATGCGCGCCCCCCCCCACCTGCAGTACCGATTTTTGTCCACAAGGCGGCAGTAGCGAGCACGGCGCCGCCCTTACTACTGCGCATGCGCGACCAGGCGGGGCTTCCTCACCATGGCAACCGCCCCCGGGCGGATTGACAGGAGGACGAGCCAATCACAACGCGACCGCCGCGCTCCGATTGGTCGGATCGCCTGCCGCGCTCCGATTGGCCGGAGTGGGACGTCAATGGCGGTTGCCATGGTGAGGACGCCCCGCCCGGTGGCGCATGCGCAGTAGTGAGGGCGGCGCCGTCCTTACTACTGCGCATGCGCGACCGGGCGGGGCTTCCTCACCATGGCAACCGCCCCCGGGCGGATTGACAGGAGGACGAGCCAATCACAACGCGACCGCCCCGCTCCGATTGGTCGGATCGCCTGCCGCGCTCCGATTGGCCGGACTGGGAGGCGCTGGAGATTGACGGCGCGATCGACCAATGGGACGGGGGCTCCTAGAGGACGGACGCCGCTTACGGCACCGCGACCAATGGGCGCGCGGTATGGGCGGGCCGAGCCGCTCCGGAACCGGAGGGGGCCGGGGGAAAACGGCGGCCAGCCCAGAAATCGCTGCGGACCGGTCCGCAGCGGGCGGAAAGCACCGGGCAGCGCCCACGCCCCCTTCCTTGTCCCCCTCTGAGACCTCACCGGGGCCATGAGCGGTGACCGCTCTCAGCCCGCTTCCCTCCACCCAGGGACCGTGACCACTTACCGGCGGGCAGGCCTTCCCGCTCTCTGCCCTGTCCCCGCTCGCAGTCCGGGCAGCCGCAGCCGTCGCCTCGGCGCCAAAAACCTCCGGTGTTCGCCCCGCAACCAGCCCCAGGGACGCCGCGGCGCTCTGCGCGTGGCCCCGGGGGCCGTGGGGGCGACAGCAGCCAGTCCGCCGGCGTCCAGGAAGGCAGGCGGGGGTGCCGCCTTATCCACCACAGAGACATCGGGGAGCTTTGCGTCCCTGCAGGAAAACGGGGCTGCGTTTTTTTCCTCCTGTCCCGCTGCACCGATCCAGCTCCCCAGGGCGGGAGGGGAAACGGGGGAAGGGGCTGCTTTTCATAGAATCATAGAATCGTCTAGGTTGCAAGAGACCCTTGGGATCATCGAGTCCAACCATCTACCCTACTCTACAAAGTTCTCCCCTACACCGTATCCCCCAACACCACATCTCAACGGTTCTTAAACACATCCAGGGATGGTGACTCGACCACCTCCCTGGGTAGCCTGTTCCAATGCCCGACCACTCCCTCTGTGAAACATTCTTTCCTAATGTCCAGTCTAAACCTACCCTGTTGGAGCTTGAAGCCGTTCCCTCTCGTTCTGTCATTACCTACCCGTGCCAGGAGACCAGCACCGACCTCTCTACAGTGTCCTTTCAAGTAGGTTTAGAGAGTGACGAGGTCTCCCCTCAGCCCCCTCTTCCTCATACTAAACAGTCCCAGCTCCTTCAACCGCTCTTCATAGGATTTGTTTTCCAGGCCCTTCACCAGCTTCGTTGCCCTCCTCTGCACTCGCTCCAGCACCTCGACATCTCTCTTGGATTGAGGTGCCCAAAACCGGACGCAATACTCCAGGTGTGGCCTCACCAGTGCCGAGTACAGGGGCACGATCGCCTCCCTACTTCTGCTGCTCACGCTGTTTCTAATACAAGCCAGGATGCCGTTGGCTTTCGTGGCCACCTGGGCACACTGCCGGCTCACGTTCAGCCGCTTGTCCATTAGAACCCCCAGGTCTCTTTCTTCCAGGTGGTTTTCCAGCCACATTTCCCCAAGCCTGTAGCGCTGCTCGGGGTTATTGTGGCCCACGCGCAGAACCTGGCGCTCGCCCTTGTTGAAACTCATACCACTGATGTTGGCCCAACGATCCAATCTACCTAAGTCTCTCTGTAGAGCTTCCCTATCCTCCTGGGAATCAACACTCCTGCTTAAAGCGCTTTTGAAAGCGCTTGGACGCCGGCAAGAGAGAGCAGAGGGGAGGGCCAGTTTGGAAATCCCTTCTAGCGATAGGCTCTCTTTGCAGTCTGGAACCATCTACAGCACAGGCGTTTACGCCTCCGCACTGACCGACCCGTGGGTAAGACTTAGGGAAAACGGATGCTCTTGATACACTTCGACAGAACGTCTGCTAAGAGTCACATCTGTTTAGACTTACAGATTAACACGCACGATAGATAGACAACATCCAATTGGACTAGCGACCTGTCCAGACATCCGCTTTGACGCTTCAATCTCTCTTTATAAATAAATCTTTTAAAAAATCTTTCCGTCGTCTAAACTCCCATTAAATAATACAGAATCCTTAGAGATACGGGTTGGTATTTGGAACTCCTTTTATATACGTAAGGGAATATTATTTTTCAACACACAGAAAAATGAGAGATTGTTCTCTACTCCAATGCCTCACCCCCGCATATACAGCTTTTAACATTTTTTAAACACCACCGCCCAAAACCCCAACCACCTGCCCCGCACCAAGTTTTCAGGCGTTTGGGGGCCGTGACCCACCCTCTTGTGGGGGGAACCCCACTTAACCCCCACTCACCTGCTCCTCCGCCACACCGTCGCTCCCCCGCTGACATCCGGCTGCCCCAAATGACATCATCACCCCCCCCCCCCCCCCCCCCCACGCACCGGTTTTTTTAATTCGCCCCAAAAAATGCACCGAACAACCAGACCCAGGGCTGGCCCCTTCCCCTCAGGCGGCTCCACCACCGGCTGCAAACCCGGGCCGGGGCATCTGTCGAGCAGCACGAGACGCGGACAACGAGGCACCTGCAAAACAAACAGCAAACCCCAACCGGAGATCAGCATCATCAAACGAAAGAGCACCGAAGAGAGTAGAGGAATTCCCTCCGGCCGAGGGACAGGACAGGAGCTGAGCTACAGGAGGATTGCGGGGAAACAGCTCCGCTCCAAAGACGGCACGGCCTGCCAAAGCCGGAGCCATCCCGACGCTTCAGGTCCCTATTCAGACTGACCCGTGCCACTTGCAACACCTTCTCAGCCTAACAGCGTAACAAACCCTCCGCCCGCTGGGGGGAAGCGCCTCCTCCCTTCCCTTTCCCTGCCGCTGGAAAGCTCTGCGCGCGTTTAGATACGGCCAAGAAAAATACTCACGCTAGAAAAGCCTCGGGTTTTTTCTTCGGCGCTAATTCAACTGGCACAGCTCCGAACCCCCACCGTTGCGCTCTCCGTCTCCAGAACGCGCAGTTGTCATTTGACCGGGGGCTGCTTTCTCTCCTACCCAAGGAGGAGGGACATCTGGCCGGCGGCACTGCCCGAGAGAGATGCTACCGCACTGCCGGGGAAACGCGACGCTGAAAGCCAGGCAGAAATCAGGTTCTTCAGAGCGCTCCGCCTAAAGAAAAGGGGGGGGAAAAACAAAAAACAAAAAAACTAGAAAAAAAACCCAACCAAAAACCCAACCCGTTACCTTCAGTCGCCTCTCTTTTCAAAGATTTGGAACAAATACCTCGCCGCTTAGGGACGCCTAAGACGCTGTAGGCTACAGCCGGTGGACGGTTGCCGTTTAAAGCCTGCAAGTCAGTTTGCACGTTATACGACTTTAACCCTTTTTTTAAAGTCTCCTTTACGATAGAAAAAACCAGGAAGGTAAGAGATTCCCCAAACGGCTGTACTTTTGGCGGGGGGAAATCCAATCCCCGGTGCCGCGATCCACCAGGCTACCGAAAACGACCGGCGGACCGGCCAAGGCTTTTGGCTGTGCCGAACACGCAGAGGAACAGGGTTTGGCCGTGTCCCCGCTGTTACGGGGGACCCAGAGCCCAAAGGCCGGCCATGCCATCGGCCGTCGGAAGAGGTGCCGCGCTCGGGCCTTTGGAAGGACATCGTCTTTCTTTTTGTCCCTATTTAATAGAGCGCGCGACGTCTCCTCGCTGATGACTTCTGCTGCCCAGCGCATCGTCTCCGAGGATCCCCTCTCGTGGGAACTTCAGGAGAGGCAACCGCTTGGCACGAGAAACCGGTGCCCTTTCAGAAAGGGAAACCTCCTTCCGACTGACGTCCAAATGACACGCCGTAGGCTACGGACAACGGACGTTCCTGGAAGGCTCGACTCACCTAAGCCACCTCAGGACTCGCCGCCACCAGTGACGAGGCTGATGATGCTCCTTGGTTCGTGGCAAAGCCTGGAAAACAGGCAGAAGCGGCGCCGGTTCGTCCCGTTTTGTCCACGTCTCTTCGTTGACCGCCCCGGCTTTCAGCGCAGATGCCATGAAAGAGGAGTGACAAAGAAAAGGCGAGGTCAGGCAGCAAAAGAGCTCTGCAGGCTGCCACCTGCAGTCAACCGCGCACCCTGTTTTGGAAGCCACACGCCCGCCCGCCCGCCCGCCACCCCCCGCCCAAAACAAACAAACAAACAAACAAAGAAAGAGACAAGAACCCCGGCACCTGGCCTCTTTCTTGTCTTCAGGAGCTCATCCTGAAGCTCATCGCTTCTGTCTTGTCAGAGCAGGAAGCGCAGACCATCTGTATCCCGAGGACACCTGACCGGGATTAACACGTGTCCAGAGGTAGTCCCCATCTCTACGAGCGTGTCGCTTTGGTGCTTTTAATAATCCTAACTCGACGGTAGTCACTGGGACGGTCCTTTACGGTGGCTTCTTCAGACTTCTGGATCGCCAGTCCCAGTATTTCCATTTCATCCTACCAAAAAAAACCCCAAAGCACGTTACAGCTGCACATAACATTTTCTGCACGTTCTTGTACGAGTATTTAAGGCGTAGGAGAAAGAGAAGATCTGAAAGGCAGAAGAGGCATTCAAAAACCGTGCAACTATGAAAAAGTAAAGCAGCTCTCTCGGAAAAGCACGAGAAACGGCCATAAAAGGTATACTTATGAAATACGCCAAGTAATATCGGGGCACCAAAATATACTATATAGGAAGGCTAGGTGGCTCATTTGATAGAAATTCGATGTAAATCTAAGACAGTACCGAGAATTCTGTCTGTAAATGGGTAATATTCGGCACCACTCGGCTCTAAAATTGCTGCTGCGCCTGCCTGTTAAAAATCCTACTTTAAAAGCATCTAGTACGAACCTTAAAGTTTTCATCACAGTTACAGCCATCTTTCACCTTAAAGCATGCTTTACATTGCTGCTGCAGCCTATCTGCCAACTTGGAGTGTACACATCTGGGTATACACGCTTGTAATTCAGGACGATTCCCACAAATCGTTTCTGTGCAGAAAAACAGGCCTCGTTTCATTATGCAATCAAATTTGAAATTTTTTTTCTCGGGAGAAGTTTTGCCTTTTTAACTGTGAGAATTTTAACTAGGAATTCACACGCTACCCATGCCTCAAATTATGAGGAGACGCATCACAAAACGAACTCAAAACGAACATCCCGGATTCAGGAAAACTAATTGTGCCTCCCCCCTCTGTGGAACGTGTCCGTAGGACAGGAGCGGGCACCCGCTTTGCCACAGAAGCAGACGGATGCGGAATTGCTCCACGCGTGTCGGTTAACACACATTCGGCTAATGGCCCACCACTCCTTGTACGCACAGGCTGACGACAGCCAGGTCGCCCGGTACGGGCTGAACACTTTGCAGGATTTGTTACAAACCTTTTTAGTGAAATAGATTTTGAAACCCCAGGAAACACACCCCTACCTCCGAGAATTGTAAGGCAATAAATATTTTGACAACTTACATTTCACGTCTATCCATGTATGTCCCATTACTGTCTGTGGTCATAAACTATCTAATATAGAATACTAAACGTTGCTACCATTTAAGAACCGAACGACAGCAACTGAACTGAACCGAAAGGAAGAGCTTTTCTTTGAAAATCGCAGTGCCACCTGAGAAGAAGCTGAAGACTGAAAATCGGGCGAGAGAATCACGCAAAAATATCAGCCTTGCTCTAAAAGCAAGACAGGAGAAAACCCACCAAAAAATAAAATGCAGTTCAATTGACCCAAAGGTCACCAAACAAGACAGGCAAAAAGCTTCACAACACACAGCGTTTGCACCGCTGTCGCTTTTCTGGCTTTTGCTGGGCCTAAGAGGTTGCTGTGACTTCCTCGAGCTGCCCTTCTGCGGTCACCAGATTGTTTCAGGGGAGACAGACGTCTCCCGGGGAGGCGCACGCAGAGAGCGCCGCTACGTCTCGGCTGTGACCCCTTGGTCACTGCGTTCCTGCGGTGCCCGTACCCGTGCTACCAACAGGATGTCACAAAAGGACGCAAGAGCAGGGGGAATCGCTACAGGAGTCCTGAATGTTTCCACGGGCTTTTGAAAACCCCATTTTCTAAATTAAGTTACGCGAGGGAGTCTTTTTGAAAGTTACGAGGCTTCTGTGTGTCTGCTACTAAAAACATCCAACCGACCGACTCAAAAAACACCCAGAACACACTTTCCCCACGTTCCCCCGACACCGTAGCCTTGCATCTCGGGGGATTTCCTTTCCTGCCTTGCGAACGGATGCAGGTTAGGGACACCATAAAACAGCTTCCCTAGGGTATCCGAACGGCTGTCAGCGTACCATTTAGATCCCTTGAGTACAAGCAATAGCGCGCGTTACCTCTCCGGTTTGATGCTCGCTGACAGGCCGAATCCTTTGTGGAACCTTAAGCTGTTGTTCCGGCTTCCCTATCTCTTGCTGGAAAAGGTCTCTCTCCTGCTCTCGGTCAATTGCTCGCTCCTGAAAGTGACGAAACAGTGAGGATGCACCATTTCACGTAAAAACTGTCTAAATTAAGGATATTACAGCTTCTCGCTTCTTTTAACACGAGGCTGCTAACGGTACGTCAGTAGCATTATTACATGTCAGTACGAGCCGGCAACGCGCGCTGGCAGCCCAGAAAGCCAACCCCACCCTGGGCTGCATCAAGAGAAGCGTGGCCAGCGGGTCACGGGAGGCGATTCTACCCCCCTCTACTCTGCGCGCGCGAGACCCCACCTGGCGTACGGTGTCCAGCTTTGGAGTCCTCGACACGGGAAGGACGTGGACCTGTTGGAAGGGGCCCAGCGGAGGGCCACGAAAACCATCGGAGGGACGGAGCACCTCCCCTGTGAAGAGAGACTGAGAGAGCTGGGGTTGTTCAGCCTGGAGAAGAGAAGGCTCCGGGGAGACCTCAGAGCAGCCTTCCAATATCTGAAGGGAGCCTACGGGAGAGCCGGAGAGGGACTCTCTGTCGGGAAAGGTAGCGACAGGACAAGGGGTAACGGTTTTAAATCGGAAGAGGGGAGATTCAGACTAGATGTTAGGAGGAAATTCTTTACCGTGAGGGTGGTGAGGCACTGGAACAGGTTGCCCGGGGAAGCTGTGGATGCCCCATCCCTGGAAGTGTTTAAGGCCAGGCTGGACGGGGCTTTGAGCAACCCGCTCTAGTGGAGGCGTCCCTGCCCAAGGCAGGGGGGCTGCAACACCATGATCTTGAAGGTCCCTTCCAACTCTAACCATTCTATGATTCTATGGTTTTTAAGGTGGCAGAACCTCTTGCGACTTCCATTAACAAAAACTACTCTCACCATTCGGGGCAACAAATCTCACATTTTTGAATAAAAACACGAGGACGGCACTGATACAGCCAGTATTATTTCACAAAAAGGACAGTTTTGTCTCTTCTGTTCAAAGCGCAGCATACAAATAGCAATAGGCCAGTATTTTATGGTCTCCTTTCCTCGCGTTCATCCTTCATATATGTAGCATAAATAGGAATTAAGAATAGAAATTAACTTTGTGTTCATACTGAGGAGGAGCCAATGGGAAAAAAGAAATTCTAAATTTTGCATTTCAGTGTTACTTTTGACCAGCTGCAGTTGTTATATCCCACTCTGATATTTGGGGAATACATCTTTATACTGGAAATAAGGCACAGCCGCTGGCATCCGGTGAAACGTCACCTTTAAATGCCACTTTGCTGAACAGACAAACCTGATCAGACGCATTGAAATAAACTAGCTCAAGTAGCTGATACACAGAGGAATGCTCTGTCTAGCAACAGAAGCTTTTGCAAAAATGGAGGAAGCCAGAACAAAGCTGCAACAGTTACAAGTTGCAGATTTGAAAACCTCACCTGCTGTTTGAGCACCCCGCAGCCCGCCCAGCCCCTGCTTTCCCCCGCAGCCCCCAACGCCCTCCTGCCCACCCCCCGTGCAGAACCAGCCAAAACGGCTTCTGCTCTCCGCCCCCAAACCGCATCACTTACTGCCCCCTTCCGAGCCCCAAAACCCAGCCGCTGAGCCTCTGCTCAAGTCCCCAAAACGCCGGACTCCACCCCCGCCCCTCAGCCCAAAGCCACACGACTCCCTCTCCGGCTGAAGCCCCAACACCAGCCACGCGAGCCCGTTTGCCAGCCCCAGGAGCCGCGAGCACCTCCCCAGACGCCTCAGCCCGCCCCCCCGCAACGCCGTCTCCCCTCGGAGCCGCCTCGGGACCCCGGCCGCCTTCCCCGCGCCCCCCCGCTGGCCTCGACGCTGTCCAGCTGCCTCGCGACGCTGTCCAGCTGCCTCGCGACGCTGTCCAGCGGCACCGCGACGCTGTCCGGCTGCCCGGTGCTTTCCGCCCGCGCCGGTCCGGTGCGGTGCGGTCCGCGCCGCGCCGCGCCGCGCCGCAGCCGCTTCTGCGCGCGCCGCCATTTTCCCCCGGCCCCCTCCGCTTCCGGAGCGGCTCGGCCCGCCCATGCGGCGCGCCCATTGGTCACGGCGCCGGAAGCGGCTTCCGTCCTCGGGGAGCCCGTCCCATTGGTCGGTCGCGCCGTCAATCTTCAGCGCCTCCCACCCCGGCCAATCGGAGCGCGGCAGGCGATCCGACCAATCGGAGCGCGGCGGTCGCGCTGTGATTGGCTCGTCCTCCTGTCAATCCGCCAGGGGGCGGTTGCCATGGTGAGGACGCCCCGCCCGGTGGCGCATGCGCAGTAGTGAGGGCGGCGCCGTCCTTACTACTGCGCATGCGCGACCGGGCGGGGCTTCCTCACCATGGCAACCGCCCCCCGGGCGGATTGACAGGAGGACGAGCCAATCACAACGCGACCGCCGCGCTCCGATTGGTCGGATCGCCTGCCGCGCTCCGATTGGCCGGAGTGGGACGTCAATGGCGGTTGCCATGGTGAGGACGCCCCGCCCGGTGGCGCATGCGCAGTAGTGAGGGCGGCGCCGTGCTCGCTACTGCCCCCTCGTGGACAAAAAGCGGTACTGCAGGTACGCAGGTACAGGGCGGGGGGGGGGGGGGGGGGGGGGGACGCGCATGCCCAGTAGAAAGGGGGCGCTGCGCTCGCCGCCGCTGCCGCCCGTGCCAGCAGAAACCGGCGGTGCGGCTCGGGGAGCGGGGGGAGGCGGGACCGGGGAAGGTTCCCTTTTCCCCAAATTAGGGAAAATGTTATTCATGTTCGGGGTTCAATTTGGGGGTTCAATTTACGGTTCTGCAGCGTCAGCCCCCGCATGGGCGCCGTCCCCGGCGGCGGGGAAGGGCAAGAAAAACCCTAACAAAACCCTGAAGTCTTTTCCGTTGCGGAAAAGCACCGAAAAAAACCCCAAATTGAATAATTTTCCCCAATTTGGGGAAAATGGAACCTCCCAGGGCTCCGCCTTCCCCCCCCGCATCCGCCGAGCTGCAGCGCCGGTTTCTGCTGGCACGGGCGGCAGCGGCGAGCGCAGCGCCCCCCCCCCCCCCCCGTCCACTGCGCATGCGGCCGGACCCCCCTACCCCCGTACCTGCAGTACCGCTTTTTGTCCACAAGCGGCGGCAGCAGCGAGGGCGGCGCCACTCTTTCCACTGCGCATGCGCGCCCCCCCCACCTGCAGTACCGATTTTTGTCCACAAGGCGGCAGTAGCGAGCACGGCGCCGCCCTTACTACTGCGCATGCGCGACCGGGCGGGGCTTCCTCACCATGGCAACCGCCCCCGGGCGGATTGACAGGAGGACGAGCCAATCACAACGCGACCGCCGCGCTCCGATTGGTCGGATCGCCTGCCGCGCTCCGATTGGCCGGAGTGGGACGTCAATGGCGGTTGCCATGGTGAGGACGCCCCGCCCGGTGGCGCATGCGCAGTAGTAAGGACGGCGCCGTCCTTACTACTGCGCATGCGCGACCGGGCGGGGCTTCCTCACCATGGCAACCGCCCCCGGGCGGATTGACAGGAGGACGAGCCAATCACAACGCGACCGCCCCGCTCCGATTGGTCGGATCGCCTGCCGCGCTCCGATTGGCCGGACTGGGAGGCGCTGGAGATTGACGGCGCGATCGACCAATGGGACGGGGGCTCCTAGAGGACGGACGCCGCTTACGGCACCGCGACCAATGGGCGCGCGGTATGGGCGGGCCGAGCCGCTCCGGAACCGGAGGGGGCCGGGGGGAAAACGGCGGCCAGCCCAGAAATCGCTGCGGACCGGTCCGCAGCGGGCGGAAAGCACCGGGCAGCGCCCACGCCCCCTTCCTTGTCCCCCTCTGAGACCTCACCGGGGCCATGAGCAGTGACCGCTCTCAGCCCGCTTCCCTCCACCCAGGGACCGTGACCACTTACCGGCGGGCAGGCCTTCCCGCTCTCTGCCCTGTCCCCGCTCGCAGTCCGGGCAGCCGCAGCCGTCGCCTCGGCGCCAAAAACCTCCGGTGTTCGCCCCGCAACCAGCCCCAGGGACGCCGCGGCGCTCTGCGCGTGGCCCCGGGGGCCGTGGGGGCGACAGCAGCCAGTCCGCCGGCGTCCAGGAAGGCAGGCGGGGGTGCCGCCTTATCCACCACAGAGACATCGGGGAGCTTTGCGTCCCTGCAGGAAAACGGGGCTGCGTTTTTTTCCTCCTGTCCCGCTGCACCGATCCAGCTCCCCAGGGCGGGAGGGGAAACGGGGGAAGGGGCTGCTTTTCATAGAATCATAGAATCGTCTAGGTTGCAAGAGACCCTTGGGATCATCGAGTCCAACCATCTACCCTACTCTACAAAGTTCTCCCCTACACCGTATCCCCCAACACCACATCTCAACGGTTCTTAAACACATCCAGGGATGGTGACTCGACCACCTCCCTGGGTAGCCTGTTCCAATGCCCGACCACTCCCTCTGTGAAACATTCTTTCCTAATGTCCAGTCTAAACCTACCCTGTTGGAGCTTGAAGCCGTTCCCTCTCGTTCTGTCATTACCTACCCGTGCCAGGAGACCAGCACCGACCTCTCTACAGTGTCCTTTCAAGTAGGTTTAGAGAGTGACGAGGTCTCCCCTCAGCCCCCTCTTCCTCATACTAAACAGTCCCAGCTCCTTCAACCGCTCTTCATAGGATTTGTTTTCCAGGCCCTTCACCAGCTTCGTTGCCCTCCTCTGCACTCGCTCCAGCACCTCGACATCTCTCTTGGATTGAGGTGCCCAAAACCGGACGCAATACTCCAGGTGTGGCCTCACCAGTGCCGAGTACAGGGGCACAATCGCCTCCCTACTTCTGCTGCTCACGCTGTTTCTAATACAAGCCAGGATGCCGTTGGCTTTCGTGGCCACCTGGGCACACTGCCGGCTCACGTTCAGCCGCTTGTCCATTAGAACCCCCAGGTCTCTTTCTTCCAGGTGGTTTTCCAGCCACGTTTCCCCAAGCCTGTAGCGCTGCTCGGGGTTATTGTGGCCCACGCGCAGAACCTGGCGCTCGCCCTTGTTGAAACTCATACCACTGATGTTGGCCCAACGATCCAATCTACCTAAGTCTCTCTGTAGAGCTTCCCTATCCTCCTGGGAATCAACACTCCTGCTTAAAGCGCTTTTGAAAGCGCTTGGACGCCGGCAAGAGAGAGCAGAGGGGAGGGCCAGTTTGGAAATCCCTTCTAGCGATAGGCTCTCTTTGCAGTCTGGAACCATCTACAGCACAGGCGTTTACGCCTCCGCACTGACCGACCCGTGGGTAAGACTTAGGGAAAACGGATGCTCTTGATACACTTCGACAGAACGTCTGCTAAGAGTCACATCTGTTTAGACTTACAGATTAACACGCACGATAGATAGACAACATCCAATTGGACTAGCGACCTGTCCAGACATCCGCTTTGACGCTTCAATCTCTCTTTATAAATAAATCTTTTAAAAAATCTTTCCGTCGTCTAAACTCCCATTAAATAATACAGAATCCTTAGAGATACGGGTTGGTATTTGGAACTCCTTTTATATACGTAAGGGAATATTATTTTTCAACACACAGAAAAATGAGAGATTGTTCTCTACTCCAGTGCCTCACCCCCGCATATACAGCTTTTAACATTTTTTAAACACCACCGCCCAAAACCCCAACCACCTGCCCCGCACCAAGTTTTCAGGCGTTTGGGGGCCGTGACCCACCCTCTTGTGGGGGGAACCCCACTTAACCCCCACTCACCTGCTCCTCCGCCGCACCGTCGCTCCCCCGCTGACATCCGGCTGCCCCAAATGACATCATCACACCACCACCACCACCCCCCCCCCACACCGGTTTTTTTAATTCGCCCCAAAAAATGCACCGAACGACCAGACCCAGGGCTGGCCCCTTCCCCTCAGGCGGCTCCACCACCGGCTGCAAACCCGGGCCGGGGCATCTGTCGAGCAGCACGAGACGCGGACAACGAGGCACCTGCAAAACAAACAGCAAACCCCAACCGGAGATCAGCATCATCAAACGAAAGAGCACCGAAGAGAGTAGAGGAATTCCCTCCGGCCGAGGGACAGGACAGGAGCTGAGCTACAGGAGGATTGCGGGGAAACAGCTCCGCTCCAAAGACGGCACGGCCTGCCAAAGCCGGAGCCATCCCGACGCTTCAGGTCCCTATTCAGACTGACCCGTGCCACTTGCAACACCTTCTCAGCCTAACAGCGTAACAAACCCTCCGCCCGCTGGGGGGAAGCGCCTCCTCCCTTCCCTTTCCCTGCCGCTGGAAAGCTCTGCGCGCGTTTAGATACGGCCAAGAAAAATACTCACGCTAGAAAAGCCTCGGGTTTTTTCTTCGGCGCTAATTCAACTGGCACAGCTCCGAACCCCCACCGTTGCGCTCTCCGTCTCCAGAACGCGCAGTTGTCATTTGACCGGGGGCTGCTTTCTCTCCTACCCAAGGAGGAGGGACATCTGGCCGGCGGCACTGCCCGAGAGAGATGCTACCGCACTGCCGGGGAAACGCGACGCTGAAAGCCAGGCAGAAATCAGGTTCTTCAGAGCGCTCCGCCTAAAGAAAAGGGGGGGGAAAAACAAAAAACAAAAAAACTAGAAAAAAAACCCAACCAAAAACCCAACCCGTTACCTTCAGTCGCCTCTCTTTTCAAAGATTTGGAACAAATACCTCGCCGCTTAGGGACGCCTAAGACGCTGTAGGCTACAGCCGGTGGACGGTTGCCGTTTAAAGCCTGCAAGTCAGTTTGCACGTTATACGACTTTAACCCTTTTTTTAAAGTCTCCTTTACGATAGAAAAAACCAGGAAGGTAAGAGATTCCCCAAACGGCTGTACTTTTGGCGGGGGGAAATCCAATCCCCGGTGCCGCGATCCACCAGGCTACCGAAAACGACCGGCGGACCGGCCAAGGCTTTTGGCTGTGCCGAACACGCAGAGGAACAGGGTTTGGCCGTGTCCCCGCTGTTACGGGGGACCCAGAGCCCAAAGGCCGGCCATGCCATCGGCCGTCGGAAGAGGTGCCGCGCTCGGGCCTTTGGAAGGACATCGTCTTTCTTTTTGTCCCTATTTAATAGAGCGCGCGACGTCTCCTCGCTGATGACTTCTGCTGCCCAGCGCATCGTCTCCGAGGATCCCCTCTCGTGGGAACTTCAGGAGAGGCAACCGCTTGGCACGAGAAACCGGTGCCCTTTCAGAAAGGGAAACCTCCTTCCGACTGACGTCCAAATGACACGCCGTAGGCTACGGACAACGGACGTTCCTGGAAGGCTCGACTCACCTAAGCCACCTCAGGACTCGCCGCCACCAGTGACGAGGCTGATGATGCTCCTTGGTTCGTGGCAAAGCCTGGAAAACAGGCAGAAGCGGCGCCGGTTCGTCCCGTTTTGTCCACGTCTCTTCGTTGACCGCCCCGGCTTTCAGCGCAGATGCCATGAAAGAGGAGTGACAAAGAAAAGGCGAGGTCAGGCAGCAAAAGAGCTCTGCAGGCTGCCACCTGCAGTCAACCGCGCACCCTGTTTTGGAAGCCACACGCCCGCCCGCCCGCCCGCCACCCCCCGCCCAAAACAAACAAACAAACAAACAAAGAAAGAGACAAGAACCCCGGCACCTGGCCTCTTTCTTGTCTTCAGGAGCTCATCCTGAAGCTCATCGCTTCTGTCTTGTCAGAGCAGGAAGCGCAGACCATCTGTATCCCGAGGACACCTGACCGGGATTAACACGTGTCCAGAGGTAGTCCCCATCTCTACGAGCGTGTCGCTTTGGTGCTTTTAATAATCCTAACTCGACGGTAGTCACTGGGACGGTCCTTTACGGTGGCTTCTTCAGACTTCTGGATCGCCAGTCCCAGTATTTCCATTTCATCCTACCAAAAAAAACCCCAAAGCACGTTACAGCTGCACATAACATTTTCTGCACGTTCTTGTACGAGTATTTAAGGCGTAGGAGAAAGAGAAGATCTGAAAGGCAGAAGAGGCATTCAAAAACCGTGCAACTATGAAAAAGTAAAGCAGCTCTCTCGGAAAAGCACGAGAAACGGCCATAAAAGGTATACTTATGAAATACGCCAAGTAATATCGGGGCACCAAAATATACTATATAGGAAGGCTAGGTGGCTCATTTGATAGAAATTCGATGTAAATCTAAGACAGTACCGAGAATTCTGTCTGTAAATGGGTAATATTCGGCACCACTCGGCTCTAAAATTGCCGCTGCGCCTGCCTGTGAAAAATCCTACTTTAAAAGCATCTAGTACGAACCTTAAAGTTTTCATCACAGTTACAGCCATCTTTCACCTTAAAGCATGCTTTACATTGCTGCTGCAGCCTATCTGCCAACTTGGAGTGTACACATCTGGGTATACACGCTTGTAATTCAGGACGATTCCCACAAATCGTTTCTGTGCAGAAAAACAGGCCTCGTTTCATTATGCAATCAAATTTGAAATTTTTTTTCTCGGGAGAAGTTTTGCCTTTTTAACTGTGAGAATTTTAACTAGGAATTCACACGCTACCCATGCCTCAAATTATGAGGAGACGCATCACAAAACGAACTCAAAACGAACATCCCGGATTCAGGAAAACTAATTGTGCCTCCCCCCTCTGTGGAACGTGTCCGTAGGACAGGAGCGGGCACCCGCTTTGCCACAGAAGCAGACGGATGCGGAATTGCTCCACGCGTGTCGGTTAACACACATTCGGCTAATGGCCCACCACTCCTTGTACGCAGAGGCTGACGACAGCCAGGTCGCCCGGTACGGGCTGAACACTTTGCAGGATTTGTTACAAACCTTTTTAGTGAAATAGATTTTGAAACCCCAGGAAACACACCCCTACCTCCGAGAATTGTAAGGCAATAAATATTTTGACAACTTACATTTCACGTCTATCCATGTATGTCCCATTACTGTCTGTGGTCATAAACTATCTAATATAGAATACTAAACGTTGCTACCATTTAAGAACCGAACGACAGCAACTGAACTGAACCGAAAGGAAGAGCTTTTCTTTGAAAATCGCAGTGCCACCTGAGAAGAAGCTGAAGACTGAAAATCGGGCGAGAGAATCACGCAAAAATATCAGCCTTGCTCTAAAAGCAAGACAGGAGAAAACCCACCAAAAAATAAAATGCAGTTCAATTGACCCAAAGGTCACCAAACAAGACAGGCAAAAAGCTTCACAACACACAGCGTTTGCACCGCTGTCGCTTTTCTGGCTTTTGCTGGGCCTAAGAGGTTGCTGTGACTTCCTCGAGCTGCCCTTCTGCGGTCACCAGATTGTTTCAGGGGAGACAGACGTCTCCCGGGGAGGCGCACGCAGAGAGCGCCGCTACGTCTCGGCTGTGACCCCTTGGTCACTGCGTTCCTGCGGTGCCCGTACCCGTGCTACCAACAGGATGTCACAAAAGGACGCAAGAGCAGGGGGAATCGCTACAGGAGTCCTGAATGTTTCCACGGGCTTTTGAAAACCCCATTTTCTAAATTAAGTTACGCGAGGGAGTCTTTTTGAAAGTTACGAGGCTTCTGTGTGTCTGCTACTAAAAACATCCAACCGACCGACTCAAAAAACACCCAGAACACACTTTCCCCACGTTCCCCCGACACCGTAGCCTTGCATCTCGGGGGATTTCCTTTCCTGCCTTGCGAACGGATGCAGGTTAGGGACACCATAAAACAGCTTCCCTAGGGTATCCGAACGGCTGTCAGCGTACCATTTAGATCCCTTGAGTACAAGCAATAGCGCGCGTTACCTCTCCGGTTTGATGCTCGCTGACAGGCCGAATCCTTTGTGGAACCTTAAGCTGTTGTTCCGGCTTCCCTATCTCTTGCTGGAAAAGGTCTCTCTCCTGCTCTCGGTCAATTGCTCGCTCCTGAAAGTGACGAAACAGTGAGGATGCACCATTTCACGTAAAAACTGTCTAAATTAAGGATATTACAGCTTCTCGCTTCTTTTAACACGAGGCTGGTAAGGGTACGTCAGTAGCATTATTACATGTCAGTACGAGCCGGCAACGCGCGCTGGCAGCCCAGAAAGCCAACCCCACCCTGGGCTGCATCAAGAGAAGCGTGGCCAGCGGGTCACGGGAGGCGATTCTACCCCCCTCTACTCTGCGCGCGCGAGACCCCACCTGGCGTACGGTGTCCAGCTTTGGAGTCCTCGACACGGGAAGGACGTGGACCTGTTGGAAGGGGCCCAGCGGAGGGCCACGAAAACCATCGGAGGGACGGAGCACCTCCCCTGTGAAGAGAGACTGAGAGAGCTGGGGTTGTTCAGCCTGGAGAAGAGAAGGCTCCGGGGAGACCTCAGAGCAGCCTTCCAATATCTGAAGGGAGCCTACGGGAGAGCCGGAGAGGGACTCTCTGTCGGGAAAGGTAGCGACAGGACAAGGGGTAACGGTTTTAAATCGGAAGAGGGGAGATTCAGACTAGATGTTAGGAGGAAATTCTTTACCGTGAGGGTGGTGAGGCACTGGAACAGGTTGCCCGGGGAAGCTGTGGATGCCCCATCCCTGGAAGTGTTTAAGGCCAGGCTGGACGGGGCTTTGAGCAACCCGCTCTAGTGGAGGCGTCCCTGCCCAAGGCAGGGGGGCTGCAACACGATGATCTTGAAGGTCCCTTCCAACTCTAACCATTCTATGATTCTATGGTTTTTAAGGTGGCAGAACCTCTTGCGACTTCCATTAACAAAAACTACTCTCACCATTCGGGGCAACAAATCTCACATTTTTGAATAAAAACACGAGGACGGCACTGATACAGCCAGTATTATTTCACAAAAAGGACAGTTTTGTCTCTTCTGTTCAAAGCGCAGCATACAAATAGCAATAGGCCAGTATTTTATGGTCTCCTTTCCTCGCGTTCATCCTTCATATATGTAGCATAAATAGGAATTAAGAATAGAAATTAACTTTGTGTTCATACTGAGGAGGAGCCAATGGGAAAAAAGAAATTCTAAATTTTGCATTTCAGTGTTACTTTTGACCAGCTGCAGTTGTTATATCCCACTCTGATATTTGGGGAATACATCTTTATACTGGAAATAAGGCACAGCCGCTGGCATCCGGTGAAACGTCACCTTTAAATGCCACTTTGCTGAACAGACAAACCTGATCAGACGCATTGAAATAAACTAGCTCAAGTAGCTGATACACAGAGGAATGCTCTGTCTAGCAACAGAAGCTTTTGCAAAAATGGAGGAAGCCAGAACAAAGCTGCAACAGTTACAAGTTGCAGATTTGAAAACCTCACCTGCTGTTTGAGCACCCCGCAGCCCGCCCAGCCCCTGCTTTCCCCCGCAGCCCCCAACGCCCTCCTGCCCACCCCCCGTGCAGAACCAGCCAAAACGGCTTCTGCTCTCCGCCCCCAAACCGCATCACTTACTGCCCCCTTCCGAGCCCCAAAACCCAGCCGCTGAGCCTCTGCTCAAGTCCCCAAAACGCCGGACTCCACCCCCGCCCCTCAGCCCAAAGCCACACGACTCCCTCTCCGGCTGAAGCCCCAACACCAGCCACGCGAGCCCGTTTGCCAGCCCCAGGAGCCGCGAGCACCTCCCCAGACGCCTCAGCCCGCCCCCCCGCAACGCCGTCTCCCCTCGGAGCCGCCTCGGGACCCCGGCCGCCTTCCCCGCGCCCCCCCGCTGGCCTCGACGCTGTCCAGCTGCCTCGCGACGCTGTCCAGCTGCCTCGCGACGCTGTCCAGCGGCACCGCGACGCTGTCCGGCTGCCCGGTGCTTTCCGCCCGCGCCGGTCCGGTGCGGTGCGGTCCGCGCCGCGCCGCGCCGCAGCCGCTTCTGCGCGCGCCGCCATTTTCCCCCGGCCCCCTCCGCTTCCGGAGCGGCTCGGCCCGCCCATGCGGCGCGCCCATTGGTCACGGCGCCGGAAGCGGCTTCCGTCCTCGGGGAGCCCGTCCCATTGGTCGGTCGCGCCGTCAATCTTCAGCGCCTCCCACCCCGGCCAATCGGAGCGCGGCAGGCGATCCGACCAATCGGAGCGCGGCGGTCGCGCTGTGATTGGCTCGTCCTCCTGTCAATCCGCCAGGGGGCGGTTGCCATGGTGAGGACGCCCCGCCCGGTGGCGCATGCGCAGTAGTGAGGGCGGCGCCGTCCTTACTACTGCGCATGCGCGACCGGGCGGGGCTTCCTCACCATGGCAACCGCCCCCCGGGCGGATTGACAGGAGGACGAGCCAATCACAACGCGACCGCCGCGCTCCGATTGGTCGGATCGCCTGCCGCGCTCCGATTGGCCGGAGTGGGACGTCAATGGCGGTTGCCATGGTGAGGACGCCCCGCCCGGTGGCGCATGCGCAGTAGTGAGGGCGGCGCCGTGCTCGCTACTGCCCCCTCGTGGACAAAAAGCGGTACTGCAGGTACGCAGGTACAGGGCGGGGGGGGGGGGGGGGGGGGGGGACGCGCATGCCCAGTAGAAAGGGGGGCGCTGCGCTCGCCGCCGCTGCCGCCCGTGCCAGCAGAAACCGGCGGTGCGGCTCGGGGAGCGGGGGGAGGCGGGACCGGGGAAGGTTCCCTTTTCCCCAAATTAGGGAAAATGTTATTCATGTTCGGGGTTCAATTTGGGGGTTCAATTTACGGTTCTGCAGCGTCAGCCCCCGCATGGGCGCCGTCCCCGGCGGCGGGGAAGGGCAAGAAAAACCCTAACAAAACCCTGAAGTCTTTTCCGTTGCGGAAAAGCACCGAAAAAAACCCCAAATTGAATAATTTTCCCCAATTTGGGGAAAATGGAACCTCCCAGGGCTCCGCCTTCCCCCCCCCGCATCCGCCGAGCTGCAGCGCCGGTTTCTGCTGGCACGGGCGGCAGCGGCGAGCGCAGCGCCCCCCCCCCCCCCCCGTCCACTGCGCATGCGGCCGGACCCCCCTACCCCCGTACCTGCAGTACCGCTTTTTGTCCACAAGCGGCGGCAGCAGCGAGGGCGGCGCCACTCTTTCCACTGCGCATGCGCGCCCCCCCCACCTGCAGTACCGATTTTTGTCCACAAGGCGGCAGTAGCGAGCACGGCGCCGCCCTTACTACTGCGCATGCGCGACCAGGCGGGGCTTCCTCACCATGGCAACCGCCCCCGGGCGGATTGACAGGAGGACGAGCCAATCACAACGCGACCGCCGCGCTCCGATTGGTCGGATCGCCTGCCGCGCTCCGATTGGCCGGAGTGGGACGTCAATGGCGGTTGCCATGGTGAGGACGCCCCGCCCGGTGGCGCATGCGCAGTAGTGAGGGCGGCGCCGTCCTTACTACTGCGCATGCGCGACCGGGCGGGGCTTCCTCACCATGGCAACCGCCCCCGGGCGGATTGACAGGAGGACGAGCCAATCACAACGCGACCGCCCCGCTCCGATTGGTCGGATCGCCTGCCGCGCTCCGATTGGCCGGACTGGGAGGCGCTGGAGATTGACGGCGCGATCGACCAATGGGACGGGGGCTCCTAGAGGACGGACGCCGCTTACGGCACCGCGACCAATGGGCGCGCGGTATGGGCGGGCCGAGCCGCTCCGGAACCGGAGGGGGCCGGGGGAAAACGGCGGCCAGCCCAGAAATCGCTGCGGACCGGTCCGCAGCGGGCGGAAAGCACCGGGCAGCGCCCACGCCCCCTTCCTTGTCCCCCTCTGAGACCTCACCGGGGCCATGAGCGGTGACCGCTCTCAGCCCGCTTCCCTCCACCCAGGGACCGTGACCACTTACCGGCGGGCAGGCCTTCCCGCTCTCTGCCCTGTCCCCGCTCGCAGTCCGGGCAGCCGCAGCCGTCGCCTCGGCGCCAAAAACCTCCGGTGTTCGCCCCGCAACCAGCCCCAGGGACGCCGCGGCGCTCTGCGCGTGGCCCCGGGGGCCGTGGGGGCGACAGCAGCCAGTCCGCCGGCGTCCAGGAAGGCAGGCGGGGGTGCCGCCTTATCCACCACAGAGACATCGGGGAGCTTTGCGTCCCTGCAGGAAAACGGGGCTGCGTTTTTTTCCTCCTGTCCCGCTGCACCGATCCAGCTCCCCAGGGCGGGAGGGGAAACGGGGGAAGGGGCTGCTTTTCATAGAATCATAGAATCGTCTAGGTTGCAAGAGACCCTTGGGATCATCGAGTCCAACCATCTACCCTACTCTACAAAGTTCTCCCCTACACCGTATCCCCCAACACCACATCTCAACGGTTCTTAAACACATCCAGGGATGGTGACTCGACCACCTCCCTGGGTAGCCTGTTCCAATGCCCGACCACTCCCTCTGTGAAACATTCTTTCCTAATGTCCAGTCTAAACCTACCCTGTTGGAGCTTGAAGCCGTTCCCTCTCGTTCTGTCATTACCTACCCGTGCCAGGAGACCAGCACCGACCTCTCTACAGTGTCCTTTCAAGTAGGTTTAGAGAGTGACGAGGTCTCCCCTCAGCCCCCTCTTCCTCATACTAAACAGTCCCAGCTCCTTCAACCGCTCTTCATAGGATTTGTTTTCCAGGCCCTTCACCAGCTTCGTTGCCCTCCTCTGCACTCGCTCCAGCACCTCGACATCTCTCTTGGATTGAGGTGCCCAAAACCGGACGCAATACTCCAGGTGTGGCCTCACCAGTGCCGAGTACAGGGGCACAATCGCCTCCCTACTTCTGCTGCTCACGCTGTTTCTAATACAAGCCAGGATGCCGTTGGCTTTCGTGGCCACCTGGGCACACTGCCGGCTCACGTTCAGCCGCTTGTCCATTAGAACCCCCAGGTCTCTTTCTTCCAGGTGGTTTTCCAGCCACATTTCCCCAAGCCTGTAGCGCTGCTCGGGGTTATTGTGGCCCACGCGCAGAACCTGGCGCTCGCCCTTGTTGAAACTCATACCACTGATGTTGGCCCAACGATCCAATCTACCTAAGTCTCTCTGTAGAGCTTCCCTATCCTCCTGGGAATCAACACTCCTGCTTAAAGCGCTTTTGAAAGCGCTTGGACGCCGGCAAGAGAGAGCAGAGGGGAGGGCCAGTTTGGAAATCCCTTCTAGCGATAGGCTCTCTTTGCAGTCTGGAACCATCTACAGCACAGGCGTTTACGCCTCCGCACTGACCGACCCGTGGGTAAGACTTAGGGAAAACGGATGCTCTTGATACACTTCGACAGAACGTCTGCTAAGAGTCACATCTGTTTAGACTTACAGATTAACACGCACGATAGATAGACAACATCCAATTGGACTAGCGACCTGTCCAGACATCCGCTTTGACGCTTCAATCTCTCTTTATAAATAAATCTTTTAAAAAATCTTTCCGTCGTCTAAACTCCCATTAAATAATACAGAATCCTTAGAGATACGGGTTGGTATTTGGAACTCCTTTTATATACGTAAGGGAATATTATTTTTCAACACACAGAAAAATGAGAGATTGTTCTCTACTCCAGTGCCTCACCCCCGCATATACAGCTTTTAACATTTTTTAAACACCACCGCCCAAAACCCCAACCACCTGCCCCGCACCAAGTTTTCAGGCGTTTGGGGGCCGTGACCCACCCTCTTGTGGGGGGAACCCCACTTAACCCCCACTCACCTGCTCCTCCGCCGCACCGTCGCTCCCCCGCTGACATCCGGCTGCCCCAAATGACATCATCACACCACCACCACCACCCCCCCCCCACACCGGTTTTTTTAATTCGCCCCAAAAAATGCACCGAACGACCAGACCCAGGGCTGGCCCCTTCCCCTCAGGCGGCTCCACCACCGGCTGCAAACCCGGGCCGGGGCATCTGTCGAGCAGCACGAGACGCGGACAACGAGGCACCTGCAAAACAAACAGCAAACCCCAACCGGAGATCAGCATCATCAAACGAAAGAGCACCGAAGAGAGTAGAGGAATTCCCTCCGGCCGAGGGACAGGACAGGAGCTGAGCTACAGGAGGATTGCGGGGAAACAGCTCCGCTCCAAAGACGGCACGGCCTGCCAAAGCCGGAGCCATCCCGACGCTTCAGGTCCCTATTCAGACTGACCCGTGCCACTTGCAACACCTTCTCAGCCTAACAGCGTAACAAACCCTCCGCCCGCTGGGGGGAAGCGCCTCCTCCCTTCCCTTTCCCTGCCGCTGGAAAGCTCTGCGCGCGTTTAGATACGGCCAAGAAAAATACTCACGCTAGAAAAGCCTCGGGTTTTTTCTTCGGCGCTAATTCAACTGGCACAGCTCCGAACCCCCACCGTTGCGCTCTCCGTCTCCAGAACGCGCAGTTGTCATTTGACCGGGGGCTGCTTTCTCTCCTACCCAAGGAGGAGGGACATCTGGCCGGCGGCACTGCCCGAGAGAGATGCTACCGCACTGCCGGGGAAACGCGACGCTGAAAGCCAGGCAGAAATCAGGTTCTTCAGAGCGCTCCGCCTAAAGAAAAGGGGGGGGAAAAACAAAAAACAAAAAAACTAGAAAAAAAACC